>NC_072739.1:43906275-44180282 GCF_026930045.1 Uloborus diversus | reverse complement strand
GGAAGGACATTTAGAGGTTCCTCAGCGGTGTTCTGCTCTAGGGCAGTCACGCCTTCTTATGACCTTTGCAATACGAAGGCCACTGGTACAACTACAAGAAAAATGTAGAAGACTTTACTAACATGCTAAAAACAAGAATAAAACTTAAAAAAAAAATGTATAATCAATATTTCTTGCAGATGGAAAACATTTCATTCCCCGTCACTGCCTGGTGGGCTTGAAAACAATCCTCCGATTTGCACAATCTATCACAGTCGTTACAACGTCTAGGCTGCCCCGCAGTACACCCTTCTCGCATACATATGTAACATTTGTTTGGACAAAAATGGTTCTCTTTGTGATCATATGGCTTCTCGCAGCTTTGGTTGGTTGGTTGGTTTACTTATTTTTAATGGCGCAAGAGCCCTTGAGGGCTATACTGCGCCAAACGATTTTTTAGTTTAAAATTTATACATAAATAAAAAATCAGGGTATGATAAAAGTAAAAATGTTTTGGAGAGAAAGGTATAGACAACAGTAGTTTAAAACAAGTGATAAAAAACCTGTAAACATTAAAAAATTTATTAAAGGGTTTGAAACAATAGGTTGTCAAAGAACCTTCAGTAACAAGAAAAACGGATAAAATTACATTTTGACGACACGACCACTAAATTAAAAAGGAGAAGCCAATCTCCCGGAAGAAGGAGTATATATTGGGATGGGTCCCCCAGTAACTCTTTCAGAGATGGATTAAAATTATTAAAATATTTAAAACATATTTGGTTAAAATTTGGGGCAGTTGCATAAGATATGCAACACTGTCTGGTTGACTTTACATCTAATACAAATCGGAGCTGGTTCACGGCATAAGAGGTATTTATGGGTGAACCTGGTATGGCCGATGCGAAGACGAGTTAACGAAACTTGTTCTCTCCTGGAAAGTTGTAATGATTTGAAACCTTTAGTCGATGGCTGGATCGAATGTAATTTGTTTTGTGTTTCGAGATTCCAGGTCCGTTGCCAATGCGTGTTAAGACATTCAGATATTGCGTTTTTAATGTCAACTAAAGGGACACTGTCATCAACTAGGATATTTGCGTCTTTGGCAGCTGAATCAGCGGCTTCATTGCCGGCAATGCCTACGTGACCAGGGATCCAGCAAAAGAGTACATGAAAATTATTTTGTGTAAGACTTTGGTATAAATGATAAGACTGAATGACTATGGGATGGCTGTTATTGTTGCAGTGGGTGATTGCTTCCACTGAACTCTTTGACTCAGTGTATATCACCCACTTTTTGTGAGCGGAATGGGTTATTGATTGTAGAGATATCAATATGGCTTTTATTTCTGCTGTAAAAACAGAGCAAGATGGGTGTGATTGTTCAGCGGTAACTTGACCATTTATTATTGCAGCAAAGCCGACGTGATCGTTTGCTTTTGATCCGTCAGTGAAAATGTCATGATAATCAGAGTATTTGCATTTTGTATCATAAAATATTTGTTGGTAGGCTGTATTGGAGGTAGTCTCTTTAGAGAATTTAGCGAGGTCATTGATGGTAGATGGAACTGCTTCACACCATGGTTCAATCAGTTTTATTGTATTGAGAGTATTAAAATCTGACAGTTGCAAATCTGAAAGCACCCGGCGCATTCGGATCCCGAATGTTGGGGTTGCAGAAGGACGGTGAAGAAATAAGATAACATTAGATGGATTAAAAATATGAAGGTGTAAAGGGTGATCAGTATAAGGTTTTATTTTGAAATAGAAGTTCAATGAAAGTTTGAGGCGTCTATTGTTTAAAGATTGTTCGTGAGCAAGAATATAAAGACTGTTAATAGGTGAGGTTCGGAAAGCTCCTGTGCAGATGCGCAGTGCCTGATTGTGGATTGGATCTAGAACTTTCAGATAGCTTTTTGCCGTGGAGCCATAAATTTGGCATCCATAATCAAGTTTTGAGCGTATTAGAGCCCTGTAGATTCTTAAGAGAGACTCTGTATCAGCACCCCAGGAAGTGTTCGATAAGACTTTAAGGATATTTAATTTTAGTAAACATTTCTTTTTTAACTCTTGTATATGCGGTATAAATTTGAGTTTGTTATCAAGTGTAAGACCGAGGAATTTTCCTTGATCTTTTACAGCTATTGGTTGATTGTTAAGGAGAAGTGTTGGATCAGGATGAAGACCTCTTTTACGGCAGAAGTGGATACAGAAAGTTTTTTGAACAGAGAAAGTAAAGCCATTTTCCTCCGCCCATTGTGTTACTTTGTTAATAGCCATTTGAAGTTGTCTTTCAATGATACTCATGCTCGATGAAGAGAAAGAAATTTGAAAGTCATCAACGAACATGGTACCCTTGACAGCGGGAGGCAGTTGTTCGATTAAGTTGTTGATTGCTATTATAAAAAGAGTTACGCTTAGTACACTTCCCTGGGGAACTCCTTCTTCTTGAATGAAGGCATCTGACAAGACAGACTTGACACGTACGCGAAAAGTTCGATCTCTAAGAAAATTAGAGAGAAAGATGGGTAGATTACCTCGTAACCCATACTCGTGCAGGGTTTTAAGGATCCCATATCTCCAAGTACGGTCATATGCTTTTTCAATGTCAAAAAATACGCTCACGAGATGTTTTCGTTTGAGAAATGCTTCTCTTATTGATGTTTCGAGAAGCAATAGGTTGTCTATTGTGCATCTACCACGCCTGAATCCACTTTGATATGGAGATAGCAGATGATGCGACTCCAAAATGTATATCAGCCTGGAGTTGACCATCCGTTCCATTATTTTACATAGGCAGCTAGTGAGAGCTATAGGTCTATAGCTCTCAGGTTTTTCAGATGGTTTATTGGGCTTAAGGATAGGAATTACTGTTGCTTGACACCAGGATTTTGGGAATCTGTGTTCCGAATAAATTCTATTGAAAAGATGCAGAATATGTTCTAAAGAGGACCTGCTTAGATGTTTTAACATACTATTGTGAATTTCATCTGGACCTGGGGATGTGTTTTTTGATTTTTGTAAGGCAGCATTCAGTTCTTGAAGGGTGAATTTTGTGTTGTATTGATTAAAAATGTTTGAATTAAAATCTAGAACTTTTTGTTCTTTGCGTGATTTGATGGTTAAAAATTTTGAGCAATAGTTATTTGCACTGGAGACTTCTGCCAAATAAGTCCCCATGCAGTCAGCCACCTCTTTGTGATCGGATAAAATACGACCGTTATTCTTCAGAATGGGTGCACAAGATATATTATAGTTGCCAACGATTTTTTTTATTTTACCCCATACGGTCTTTGATGGGGTGGACGTCGTGATTGTGCTGACATAGGTCTGCCACGAGTCCCGCTGGCTCTTCCCTCGCAGCTTTGGTAGTAAAATTTGCTGCCGTAGAAACTGTTCAAGGAGTTGATCACATTAAAGTGACCTGCATTCAAAAGCAAGTTTATTCGCCTGTTTCTGATTTTGCCTTTGTACGATAAAAAGAAATAAGTACTAAAGGTACTAAAAATAAAAATCATAAGTAGAAATTAATAAAACGATATTTAACCAAATAACAACAACGCATTTAATGCGCTGTAAAACATAAAAGTTATTTCAAATGAATAAAAACTTTCTACTCACCTAGTTAAAATTATCAGTGGAATAAACGACTATCTGTAAATTTAAGTGTTCTTCAAACTTGGCAATTTCCGAATAAGTACAGGGACCCAAAGGCACCCCGCTTCAGCATGCAACTCCTTTGCCGTATTCAGCAAAGTATTCCGCCGTTTATCCCTTAGCACATCAATTAATTTTTTATCGTTGTTTAAATACGCTAAGGCAAGTAAAATGACTTTTGCCCTGCAGAGTCCCTCGTTGTCTGATGGAATCGTTAGTATGGAATCCACCATGAAGTTAGACATCCGGACGCGTCCAGCTCCCACATCCCGACGTATGGTTATCACGTCCCCAAAAAACCCTGCTTTCATCATAATTTGATCTTTCGATTGCAGAACTTTGAGAACCGCTACAAGTATAACCTCATGGCTAAGTTCGGATACAGGCATTATCCTTGTTGAGATGGGGCGAACCAACCCTTCGGCTTGAATGCAAAATCTTACCAAGTCTGATCCTCTTAAACCAGCCGTCCATCTTTCCAGTATCAAACGGAAAAGCCTCCCGCACACACTCGCGAGCGGCGGCCATGGGACAGGTCTGCAAATCATCGGGAAGCTGCTCTGGGTCGACATGTGCCCTGAAGATGATCTGATCGGCGTTATACTTTTGAATCCTTCTCCCAGACTGTACTTCAAGCCTCAATGCATTTTCCAACTGTAAAAAAAAAGAGAAAAAGAGAAATTAAACATCTATAAATAAACATAAAATAAGAAATAAAATTAACATTTTCTTATATTCTTACATTAGGGAGCTTCTGACTTTCAATTTCCACGTATGCTAGAACTGCATTCTAGGGACCAGGTTTGCTCCAAAAGAAATATGATTTTTTAAATTAACGATCGTCATCACAATTTAATAATAATCATAATTTTTTTGTTCGAAAAATAATTTCTGGAAGTAAAATGTACCTCAAATCCTGAACCAACTTGGTGAAACGATGGCAGATTGTGAAAGAATTGTGATGCCTCCACAAAAGATTTGAGTTGACTCCTAATAATCGACAGAAAACAATAGTAATAATAAAAACAACATTAAACGTAAAAGTGCTGAAAATAAATAGAAATAACAATACTAAGTTTTAAAAGTGATAAAAAAAAAACTTATATCATCTGCACGACTTACACCATGCACGAAACGTCGTCCAAACTTAATGCTAGAGAGTTGTAACATTCGATTCTGTTTCCATACAGTTCTTCGGCAATTGTTTCAGGATCTTTTAATCCTTTTTCTTTCAGCATGTTTGCTATGACATCATCGAGTACGTTCTGAAGGTAATGCTTACCCAAGCTAACATCAAGAGAAGCAGGCAGGGCCGTGTCAGCTATAGGAGCTCTGCGAGGGCACTGTACGCTGAGAAGAAGTTCATCTGATGAAACATTAGGTCCAGCACGCACGTCGAAATTTGGCCATATTGCCACATTAATTCAGTCCATTGTGTAGCAGATATGGTGATACTCCGCGAAAATGTTTCTTCTTTCTGGGAGGTGGAAACGCGTGAACTTAAAGTTTATAAAATCTGAAGTTTCAATCTGTAGCTCATCAGAAAATATTGTTTTGAGTTGAGCTGCTGAACGAGGAACCGCTTTCCTTCCAACGATAGTTTCCGTCCACCACGGGCGTAGAGTTACACCTTCCTTTGTAGGATAAAAAAATTTCTCGGTACTTTTTAAATTTTCGAATATGTAATGACACAAGTCACGGCGTAAGCGAAAACATCGTCACCAATTAGAAAGACTCCTTCAGGGCTGATCCAGGCTGGACTTCACTTGCCATGTTTTTCTTCCTCGGTAATTTGGAAACTGCGTCGGGCGATCCATCATATTCCCGCTTTTTGGTGCTGGTGGGATTCATCATAGAGGATATTAGGAGATGGCAGGGGGATTTCCCGAAGGGAATGTTAAACCACCACGTGTTTTTCGAGATATTAAGCTGTGAGTTGGTCAAACCTCCTTGGTGGTACAACGCTTCTATGCAGATTTCACGCTTTTAATTTATTTAAAAGGCTTCTTTCTACATATCCTGCAATATATGTGATGGCGTTCTCGGCAGTGTTGCTTATGCGCTCCACATTTATTGTATAATCATGACCAATAAGAGCATATAACTCATCACCTTCCTCCTTAGTTATATCTTCAGAGATGCCTTGAGCTTCTTGAGCATGTTCACTGCTATTCATCTACTACTATTCCATCTCTAAGCAGTAGTATTGATGGCATTTACCGGCTCTGGGTTTTTGGTAGAGGCACATTTTAATATGGATATATTTTCGAATTTGAGGCAGTTGCCGAACGAATCTTCATGGAGCTCACAGTGAACTAATTTTTTCTAAGCAGATTTAAATTTGCGGCACGTTGGGTTGGTGTTACAGCCGCCAAGTGACTTGATATTAGAAAAGAATAATTTAAGATGGTCTTGGCTCAGTTTGCATAAAGGCAAAAAATGTAAGGCTTTTCCTTTAGCTGCAAATGAAGAAAACAAATGCAATGTTGTTTTAACAGCAACACGCAACCAACAAAACCAACTTTTCTGTTAGAGTCGATGATTTTATAGCCTTTTAAATCCACTAGCCCACAGAGAGACTCATCAGCATATTTTAGTAAGTTTTCAGCAACACTGAAATTTGCTTCTGAAATGAGCTTCTTCCAGCCATGTTGTGAAAAATTTCTTGAATTTAAAATGTCAAAGACATTATGAATGAGGCGGAGAAAATCACTGGTTGCTTTTGCGGCGGCAAATTCTGAGGAGTTTAAGATCTTCTCTACATTGATCAATAGCAGAAGCAATAGAATTACTGAGGATCTGCACAGCCAATTTCACTTTCATTGCATGTGTTGTTTGCGATGTTTATTGGTCAAATGGAGCCCTTCATGCTCTTGAAGTTTGTGTAGTGATTCAATACGATCTCAAAGAATGTGTTTGCGATTAGGATCAATTATGTTTTTTTTTCTCTCCAAGAGTGTTTCTAATTTGAACTTGTGGCATGTAGACCCATGCCACAGAAAAGAAACTAATTTTCCAGTTTTAGTATGAGGAAAGGTAGTATTGGTCAAATTTGGATCAAGAAGATCTACACCCATTTTTTTGGCTGTGCAAATATTATTTGAAGTGCCCTTAAATGTAATGTTAATTGCTTCAGCTCTAGATTGACCTGAAAGGCTTAATGCCGTGGTTATGACGCTAGCCTGCTGTTCACTATTAATCCCTTCAAGCAGAAAGTAAGCAGTTGGAATTTTTCAACTAGTATTTATGCATACTAGCATGAAGGTTAAGGCGTTTTCCATGCCACTTCCAAAATCAGCATAGCCATGATATTTGTTGCCATCAAATTCAGTACTTTTCCTCACAGCCACCTCATCAATAACTAGATTCCATAAGAAATGCTTTTTCTTATCTTTAGCGGCATCACCTAGTAATTTTAAAGTGGAAAAATACTCAGCTGTAAATCCAGGCTCGCCATCAGTTTTCTCATAACGTGTCTTACTGGTTCTTTCATGAGGCAAGCGTCAAAAACATTTCTAACATAACTGCATGCCTTGGGCGAGAAGAAGTGCAAAGCTAAGGCAAACGCCCGAAGCTCAGAAGAATACTGCACTGCCGAAGCAACACCTTGGGCTTTATTTACAAGTCGTTGAAGAAGATCCTGATTTGCGCCTACTATGCATTTCAGCAAACCCAAATAATTACTAGGAATGTATTGCGTCTCTCGCAAAGATGTTATATAATCTTTAAAGTTGGCAATTTTCTTGACATAGAAACGAACCTTTTCATTCAGACATTTGACTTTCGCCTTCTTAATAACGGTGAAAACACTCATTTTGATCTTCCTACGCAGACTTACCATGCCATCGATCTCGTAATATGCTCACCTTCTTTTCTATCACGTTGGGATTTCCAGGTGGAGGCCGGTGTCTACACCAGTGGCCACTTTCCGATCAGAATAACCTCTGATCAACGCTGCGGCCATCTGAAGCATCAGCAAGCCCGACTTCGCATTCAGCGAGCTGATATGGCATTTACCCAGTCTGCAGAAATAACATTGGAAGACGTGATTGATATAGATGTAGCGGTAAGCCGAGTAACCGACATTATCTTGACGGCAGCGAAGGTTGTAATTCCAAGATCCACTAAGGACAGGATCAAATTTCCTAAACTTTGGTGGCACTTTGCTTGCCATGAAGCTCAGAAGAAAAAAAAAAGCATGGAGCACATTTCGTCGATATCCGACCACACAAAATCTTGTTGCACTTAAACGAGCTCGTGCTGAAGCTCGGAGGATTCGACGGAAAAGCCAGCGGGACTCGTAGCAGGCCTATGTCAGCACAATTACGACGTCCACCCCATCTAAGACATTGTGGAGTAAAATTAAAATAATCACTGGTAACTACAATACATCTTGTGCTCTCATTCTGGAGAAAAATGGTCAACTGTTATCTGATCACAAAGAGGTGGCTGACTCCCTTGCAACTCATTTCGTTCACTCTCCATTACTTCTCCTTAACAATCAACCAATAGCTGCAAAAGATCAAGGAAAATTCCTTGGTCTCACACTTGATAATAAACTTAAATTTATACCGCGTATACAAGAGTTAAAAAAGAAATGTTCAATATTTAAAATATCCTTAAAGACGTAGCAAATACTTTTTGGGGTGCTGATACAGAGTCTGGTTTAAGAATCTACTGGGCTCTTAGACGTTCAAAATTTGATTATGGATGCCAAATTTATGGCTCTGCAGCGAAAAAAGCTTTCGAACCTCGCGTTTAAAAAGTCTTGCACTTGAATAACCTTGAAACAAGAGACGCCTCAAACTTCTTTTAAATTTTCACTTCTAAACAAAACCTTGCATTAGTAGTCCACTACATCTCTAGTTTTAATCCATGTTTATTTATTTATTTATTTTTTTTTTACATCGTCCTTCCATGACTCCAACATTTGGGATCCGAATGCGTCGAGTGCTGTTTGACATGCAGCTATCAGATTTCAAAACTCTGAACACAATAAAACTTATTGAACCATGGTGTGAAATAATGCCAACTGTAATCAATGATTTCTATAAATTCCCCAAACAAACTACCGCCAATACAGTTTATCAACAAATCTTCCATGATATTAAAAGCAAGTTTTCTGATTATAAAGATAATTTCACTGACGAATCAAAAGCAAAGGATCACGTCGGCTTTTCTACAATAATTAATGATCAAGTTACAGCAGAAAAATTAAACCAATCTTTCTCGGTTTTACTTCAGAAATAGCAGCTGTAGCATCTCTACAATCAATAGCCCAATCCAACCACAAAAAATGGGGTATATACACTGACTCAAAGAGTTCAGTAGAAGCCATCACTCACTGCAATAATAATAGCCGCCCCATAGTCTCAACAACTTGTCTCCCTCTGCTTAGGCGGCAATTATATTCGATACAGATATCTCGCATATTTTCAGATTCCTGGAATGGTTTCTGCAAAGTGGGAAGCAACGGGAAGGCTGCAACTCCTATCAAACATACAGGTACTTGGGTGCCGCTGAAATCTTTCGCCAATTTCCATAATTAAGAAATTTCTGTCAAAAATGGGTGCAGAGCAGAATTTTGTAATAAAGAAGAGTCATAATGTTTATGTACCGAAATTTATAGGCATAATCAACTACTGCCATTAGGACAACACTATAGAAAGATTTGTAGTTGTAGTAGCATTGGGCATGCTTTTTCGGCGGTTGCACTCTGATGTGGCATCCATCGACAGCGCCTAAATATTGGGGAAAATTCCAGACCTCCCAGAAACCATTCACAACTTCCTGCAGAGCTACTTCGTCTTTCAGAAGGTAGGTGAAGTCTGTGAGGAACATTTGCACAAACACAGTGCAAAATTTTTCCAAAATTTCGCAAACCGAAGATTTGCCAATGCCGAATGAATTGGCAATAGTCCTGAATTCGGCAGAAGACAATAGGCTATAAATTGCCACCGCTACCGTTTATATAGCGGAATAGCTGAATTGCAGTTCGTGACCTGCCTTCCGATTATAGTCATTTTCTCACAGAGAAAATCATACGTTTTCTTCCCTATGCGGAAATTCTTTCGGAATTCATTGTTCGATATAGCGAGAACAATATCCGTCCACCACTTATCACATTTTGGCAAACAGTATACGTTTTAAAATTGAAGTGAGTGCAAAACGCAAATCATGATTAGCTTTTGCATTAATTGCAATCGCAAAAGCTTTCGTATTTTCACCAGAGCTGAGATTAAAGTCGCAACCATCATGTTGAACTGTTGAAGAATATAAACAAATGCTGAAATTGCTTAGAAACCAGTAGCATTAACCGCACTTTACTATCATGGTTTCGAGAGTATTTTAACTGAGTTTCTAAATCCAGTGCGAACACCGTGCGTTGAACAAGTGCGTTAACTTAAACCAAGTTACATAAACTATGGTTAAGTATGGCAGTGCGAACAGGGTATTAGTGGTTTGCCCATAGGAGACTTTTGGCTATTTCACGAACGAGTCGAATCATGCACTAAGAAGGACTAAATTACCTAAGGCCTACAAAAACAATGGCAATCTCTGATGAAGCGTTTTTAACCACCTAAATGGTGATTTTTTTTTTTTTTTTTGGAACTCGTAAGTTCGAAAAATTGGCCACTCGAGAGCAAAATCATCGCCACGGCAACAGTGGCCTATTGTGGCCCCCTTGGCACAAATTTGTACCGTTTACGGTGCATGTTGTCTCACTGGTGAAAAAAGTACCCACGACGAAAATATAAAGAATTACACTAAGTTCATCTCAATTTCAGCATTCTTTTAATTTTGGAATTTACATTGCTTCTCCTAAATACTAGGCACTTCGTCAATCCTAAGCTATTTCGATACTAGTTCATCAATAACTTTGTCGATTTTTTACTTGTCCTCTGAAAACCAAATAGGTTACAGCAAGTGAATACATAACATAAGGAATGAATATTTAAAAAATGTCGCTAATTGTACTTTAGGTTTTCCCGAGCTTATTTGTAGCTTATATCCTCGGAATACTTCATTAAAAGTTTCATTAGCATCAAAGCTCAATCAAGGATTTTTTTTTACCGGGGTCCTGTTTTTGGAATTTTGTGAAAACTAATAAGTAATTTCGAGAGAAATAATTAAGGCTAGAAATAGTCCATATAGTTTTTGAACAGTATTGATTTTTGTCAAGAGTCTTTTTTTTATTTTCGGATTTTTTTGAAGGGTCTGTTTTTTTGTTGAAATTTTTTCTGAAAAGTCTGTTAAGGGACCTAATTTTTTTTCTAGATCGACCGCTGAATGTTCTTCCCTTGATATTTTGGAAAAAAAAAAAAAAAAAAAAACTTTACATTTTAAGTCGCAACAAAATTAACATGCACATTCTACATCGAAATAACAGTAATTGACTAACTTGCTGAATGCCTAGTATAAATGCAACGATTTGGAAATGTTAATAAGCACATAAGATTGCTTTGCAAACTGGTTTGGCTCGATAAAATTCTTTGGAATAATCAGATAAAATTGATAGAGGAATTGTAGCTTTGATTAAATAGAATTATATAACTGTATTGTATCACACTTCTATAACATTTATTAACCTTTATCTACTAATTGCGAAGAAAATTTTAATAACATTTCAATGCAACAAGGCAGTTTTAATTCAATAGAATAAAATTGAACAAAATGAACAAGCAGTAAAACGAAATTGAAGTACTAAGTTGTATATAACTATAAAAAGTTTTTTTTCTCAAGGTATGAATATCTCAAAATTAATCAAAAGCTCTCACCACTGAAAAATTGGCCACTAACAGATTAAAATTTTACAAAACTACTTATAAAGACAGGCCTGTTATTAATGGGTGTAGGAGGGAGGGGAGCTGTCAAGAAGTGGTTTATTATTAATTTTCTATACCAAATACATTTAGTATATACCCTTTGACCCTTTCCCCAGAAAAATTTCAAACAACGGGAATGACGAAAAGTATCTTAAAGGTTTTGAATTTTCAGTGATTACTTACCTCCAAACTGCAAAAAATTCCCCGGATATGTTGCTCCGTTCCAGAGAACTTCCTATTTTTTCTTTGGGATTGAAGCATTTTATGTTGGAAATTTTCGTCCGAAAACAATGCACACGTTTCTGGAACATGTTTCTTTAGACGTAAAATGGAAAATCTGTTCTCTTAAAAAAAAAAAAAAATCAAAACGTGCAAATTGCTAAATTTTTTTGGTATAAGAAACATGATAATAGGAGACTACAAGAGATCAAAAAATGCGCGATGAATGATAGTAATAGAAGCACGCTCGCAACTCGTGGCTTAATCAACAGCTACGATTGCAGACAGAGGGAGATATAGGGACTACACAAATACGCGCCCAAAGCGAAATACATCTTGTAACGATTATCGTTTTATATTAACTTAAAATGCAAACAAATAATAATGAACGAAATAACTCATCAGCTCATTTAAAGAATGGCAAAAATAAGTTGTTACATTTTATAATTTAAGTATTACAATTTATAAAACGAAAAAAATCAATATATATTTTTTTTTAACTTTTCACAATACAAAAAGCATACCGGTTACAAATATATCAGCTGGACTAGAATCACATCGTCTTGTCTTTATAAACACAGGAAATACTTACATCACACGCTGAAAAATGATATCCGGAGCGAAAACGAGAAGGTGAACACTCTAAAAGTCTCTATGAAAACAAGGACTCTATCTTCTTACGACGGTCAGGCAGCTAACAAAGCAGGTCCTTTTGCCCTCTTA
Organism: Uloborus diversus; assembly: GCF_026930045.1. Lineage (NCBI taxonomy): Eukaryota > Metazoa > Arthropoda > Arachnida > Araneae > Uloboridae > Uloborus > Uloborus diversus. Next base: position 44,167,878 of record NC_072739.1, on the reverse strand, counting down.
AGGATTACTAATATTGTTAAATCTAGCAGGTATTAATTAGGAAAGAATTATCACCTTTTTTTTCTTTTATATTTATCTTTAAGAAATTGTACTTTACGTCGTCCAAGATGAAGACCTTGAAATCAACGTTAGTAAGCACAAAATTGTATATTACTAATAACAAGTGTTTCGGGACTACAAGGAACCTTTTATTAAAGCAAAAATGGGTGATCTTGCGGATAACAAGACATCCGTCACCCTTTTATTGGATGCCTTGTCGTCCTTAAGCTCACTTATTTTTGCTTCGCAAAGGGGATTTCTTGTAACCCTGACACACGTGTTAATTGTTATCTACAATTTTGTGCTTGATAACGCTGGTTTTAAGTTGTCCATTTTCATGCACGAATATATTTTTTAATTTTTCAATGATCATATATTTAGAAAAACAAGAATGAAGATAAATAAAAACCAGAAAGACCCCTCCCCTGAAAATTAGGATAAAAGGTTGATAATTTTAGAAGTAACAGAGGTAGTGAATTTTCATAGTAATATACTGTCGCTCTTCTCATAACTGTGTTCCAAAGCAAATTGAATCATTACAGATATTATCATGAATGATGAAACAGGAGATATCCTTATAAATGCTTCTGGATTTAAGCACCCAAATTATTCGTCCGTCTCCCCTCGGAAAATTTCAAAATAATGGGCCCGCCGCACAGTGGGTAAAGCAGCACTTTTAGGAGAGCAAAACTTAAAAACTAACCAATAACCTGCAGAATTGCGAAATCAGATTAATTAGTAAATGTAATAAAAGTTCACGAGCATGGCATATAAAAAGAAAAACACTGGGGGAGGGAGTAAAACAAAGAAAAGAGAGAGAGAGAGAGAGAGAGAGGAGGCGATTTATTTCAGAGAATGTACTTTTCAAAAGAAAATTTATCATAGAGTTAAATAAAAGGTATATATATTTTCGTTAACTTGATATTCTATTTTTTATACTTATACTAAAAGCTACAACCATACTAAAAATCCACAGGTTCTGTACAATTCTTCATCTTCAGCACTTCCTCACTATCTTCATGTTCCGTATCCTGTTCTGTAGCCTGAAAAGATGATAGGAGAAGCGTTTTCATTTCTCTATACACCACAGGTGGTGTCTTTCGCGCCATCGCTGGAGCACATCTAGCGCCTGAAATTGTTGAGATTAATGGGTCAAATGTAAACAGCACAGAGTGCCGCAAGTCCGTTATGTTTGCTACTCGGGAGGTTTTTCTTGCGTTTCTGTCTCGATACCATGACATCTAAATTAGGCAGTAAATTGTCCATGTACCCGGAGTCTTCAAATACCAAGCATCTGAAGTACGACCCCCCATAGCCTCTCGAAACAAAACTAACTGTTCCATCAGTAGTGCAAAAGATAAAGTACTTAAGAATGTTTGATTTCTTATACTCAGATTACGTCAAACTTTGATATGAAGGATTTGACGGCTTATCAATCAATATTTCGTAACAATCGATAATACTTTTTGTTTCCCCATAGCGAGCCCCAAAGGCTATTGGTAAGCACCGTCGAATGACTTCTCTCTCAGGCCATACGATGAAATTTTGCTAGACTGCAGCCAGGCAAAAGTTTTCTTGAAAATCGTGGCAACATTACTGGGCGACATACCAAATAACAAGGCCATATATTCGTAGCTATCACCCACTTTAATTTTCTTTAAACTGATTATGATGTGAAGTGGTGAGCACTTTGCCTTTTTTTTGACAAAAATTAAATCAAAAAGATAACTTTAAAGGAATCCCCAAGCACATAAGCGAGTGCTTGCGCGCTGCATCTATCGTGCGTCTCCTTATTTGCTGACTGGCTTCAGTGCTATTCACTTCCAGTTCAGAATCACTGTCGTCAACAACGTGTGACGTCGTGAGTCACAGAAGTAGCGTTTAACGAATCCAAGCATTTCAATTAAAACAAGTCACACCACGAACCAAAGGAAGGACTAAACCCCTTTTTAACTTAAACAAAAGAAGAAAAAAAATATTTACAGAGCTTGCCTCCGTGGTAAACAGGCAGCAATACAACAGCAATAAGACGTCTTATCAGATAAGACACAAAAGTGAAGTGAAAGTAATATTGTTGCATTGTTGTTGTATTGCTGCTTCGCTGCTTGGCATTGTTGGCTGGCTGTGCCGTGGAAGGTCCGTGTCTTCTGTAAAGGCATACTGCTTCAAGTTCGGAAGTTGCTGGCTGGCTGTATAAGTTCAGTCAGACAATCTTCCTCCCCAGAGGCTATGCCTTTATTTACAAACAGTTTTACAAAGTTATAAAGCCGTCATGGCTAGGTCCTCCTCTGGCTCCAACAGCATTACATCCATTCCATTGTGTATTACAGGGATTTTGTCCGGTTACTGGTGGTAGAGATGCACGCCACATGTCCCATAGTAAGGATGCTTCTGGAACAGCATTAGTTGTTCTGTTAAATATTGGTAAGAATCCAATATCATTTATGTCACATTCAATTGTACAGTGGTATTTAATAAGGCATTGGAATACGAGTGGGAGTAAGTTTTTTTCGCTATCATGGAAAGTTACAGGTCTGATTAGGCAAGATGGCATAGGTTTACGTAAATTTTGTTTTAATCCCCATAGTAAATAATTATTTGTTATTCCTTGTCCTTGAGGTTTTTGAGTTCCATCCCATCTAGCTTTAGCGCATGCTCCTTGATCTTTTTGGGGGGCTTGTTGTTGATCAAAAGTTAGCATGTCTCCAATATAAGTCTTCGGGGTGAGGGTTTCCATTCAAAGCTAAATTCTTGTGTTGGTTGTAAAGTACCCCATTCTTTTGAGTTCATTAGATCCCCAGTGGCAGAAACACCGCGACACGGCGACAATGTCGCCGCCAACGTCGGTCTATTGCGGACAGTTTTGTTCTGCGCTAAAACAAAAATAGTTATAAAAGTTGTCCGCAATTTTCAGAATTTTTTTCTAGCGATAAGGACGCAGGCATAAGCTCCTTTCTACCTTGTCAGCAGGATGCCGCGGGGAAAATTCTGCAACTTGCGGACATTCCTTCCCCCCTCCTTGCAGTAAGTACGCAGGCTTCCCTTTCCGCGCCTCTTCTACCTTGTCCGCAGAAATATGCCGCGGGGAATTTTTTTTTTTTTAGAAACGCAGAGGGACAGCCGTTTTTCTCGGGGGCTGCCGAACAACGTATTCTTTCGCACACCCCCCTTCGTCACTACGCTCAGAAAAGAATAGGAGAGCAAAGGCTTCAAGTTATACAATGACGCACGTGCTCGTTCACAGCTTGAGGTGGTTTTAGGTGACACATTTGCTAAGAAACCAGTTTTTCAGTCAGGGTTGCCAGACGTAGTATTTTTGATACTACGGTAGTATTTTTTCGCCCCAAATTAGGGGCGTAGTATTTTTTATAGTATTTCGCTAAAAAAGGGTTTATATGTGATTTTTTTTTTATTTCGAAAAAACAAGAGAGACAAAACAAATTACAAAGTTCAAATTTTTAAAAACAAAGAAGAAATGTTGCCAATTTGAAGAAAAAAAGCGGTAAAACAGGTAAAAATGAAGTGGAACAGGAAAATTGATGCAAAAAAATACATCTATCTATTAGTGTTAAGATTCATATACATATATGTATTTGGTGATATTGTAGTTTTATAAAATGTAATGTAGATGGCGGCAAATGTAGTATTTTGTAGTATATTTTCAGAGAAGGTGTAGTATTTTTCTGTTTCAAAAATCTGGCAACCCTGTTTTCAGTGGTCAGCAGATGCTTATGGGAATGTAGAACGTGCAGCCAGAGGGTCAGCGTTTGCCGCACGGTAGATTAGTCTCGCTTTCACTGGGAATTTTTTTTTTCTTCTGAAAATGGCGTCGCGCGAAAAAGTTTTGTGTGGGGTTTGCGAATGCGAGCTAGTAAAAAAAAATTTGAGCACGCATTTTCAAAGACGCCACCCAAATCAAAATGTTAAATTTAATCAAATATGGGCTGCAAAAGGGCTTAAAGACATGTTTCAAAACGTGGAACTGAACAAGAAAAGACAGCTCGAACAGGATGAAAGTGGGGTAAATGAGCCCAGCGGAGAATGTGTTGAAAATGACGATAACGAAAATCAAGATCCTGCAGAAAACAGCTCAGAAGATGATCCTGATGATCGTCCTGTAAAGCGAGCTAGAAATGAAGACGGCACTATATCTGATGTCCTACAAGCTTTGCAAAGTAAGTGTCGAATAATTGTTGGTTTCTTTTTTCGGTTTTTCTTTTGGTATTCAGTAAATCTGAGTTACAATAATGCTTAAATTTACCAAATGTATAAGCACCAATTTTCGTGAGACTGAAAATTTCATAAATCCGTCGTTATCGTGAGAACTCAGTCTCAAGAAGCATTTTTTTTCGTTCCTATTTTTGGCTCTGTTCATACAAATTGCGCGAAATCGCCGAATTCTTCATTTTTGCGAAAATAGGTGTTTTTACACTACTTAAGTGCAATAAACTTATTGTGCAAAACGATAGGCAAAAGTTACACAACCTTTAATCTTCGGCAATGCACATCTGCGCACCTCCGCACCCGAACTTGCGCGGAGGGGAGGGGGGGGGGACGACCGAGAAGGAACTGGAACACGCCTACCGCGGTAGATGGTTGGGGAAAACTCCCTGCAGTGTGAAAATTCGAGCTCGCGCGGGGCGCATTTATTATTTTCTGTTCACGATTTTTCGCGATTTTAATCAAAACTTCGGGAACGAAATATCGGATCGTTTAGCCGTCAGTAACATGGGAATAGGGTGAAAAAATTCTTCTCTACAATATTTGTGCAGAATTTACACTTTACTGAAAAATAGCATGCAGCAACGATTCTTTTCGGAAAACATCCTGAATCCTAAATTGACCCGACATTTAACAGGGGTCTGTCCCTCCGTTTTTTGTGAAAAATCAAATAATTTTGTGAAAAATGAATTAATTTTGTAAAAAAAAAATTCGCAAAAAAAAAATTTGATAAAATGAAATTTTAGAATTTAGCGATGGCACAAACTGCGTCATTTAAACGTACAGTTGAGTGTCTTCCTCTTCTATGTTGAGAATATCATTCTGGGGTGTTTTTCTAGTATTTGGCGGGGGGGGGGGGGTACTTGCTCTCTCAAATACTAATATTTATCTACCATTCTACAAAATGTTGCATTATACTACAAATATTTCTGTACAGTATTTAAAATAATTGTAACAAAAAAAATCAGGCAAGGGTTCAGCATTTAACTTTTTGACCCAAGACATTCTTAAAAAAATCACAGATTTTCGTTTGAAACTTATAAATTCTGTGACTTTAATACAAATGAAAAGAGATTTATTTAAAGTTGATCATCCTTCTTAGCATCGAAAAATCAAACCTATTTAATTTTCTCCCAAAACATGTTAACATCGCACCGCATCCGCCGCGGACCCATAAACCCGTAAAAACACAAATATTGACAAGCTCCTAAAATGATGAGAATATTTTCTAATCAAGTCATAATAAAGGTTTAACGCCAGACAGTAGGCAATAATTTTGAAGTTTGTAAACCGATTTGGATCTGAAGCGATCTTTTTCCGCCCCCCCTCCCCCCACACTAACTATCCTGTCGCAGTTCTAAAGTCCATATCATGAGCAGGGAGAAAAGTGCTTACCAACGCCTTTTCAGAAAAGTTTACAATAACGCCACGGCGCAGGTGCTGCTAATTAGCTGTGATAAAACAAATAAAATTATCAAACTTATTTTTAGCTTGTTAATTTCTTTCCGTGAAACAAACAAGCTTTTTTTTATTTGGCAGTAGTAATCATTTATGGCTTGCTGGAGCATCAGGAGGGTGCTGATTTCTTACTTTTTTTTAATTGCAAAAGGGAAAATGCGTTATTTTGCTTTCAGATTCGCTCTTTCAATAAACAATTTGTGAAAGATCTGCTCTTGTTTATTAGAATTTTGTGAAGGGTCTGTTTTGGTCCAAATGAGTATACATAAAAATTTAATAATCTGATATAGACATTTAACTAAAACAGTTTAATTTGTTAATATCAAATTTAAATTTCAAATATTTTATTTAAATTTAAAAAATCTGATGTCTTAGCTGATATATGCATCTTAAATCTAGTCTGAATTTAGATGCTTGTGACTGAGCTATAGTTTGGAGACTGCTTCCTTAGACTAGAAACTGTGCCAAATGGTTCTTTTCCATAGAATCTTGGTTCCTTGGTTAATATATATATATTTATAAGGGAAATTTTTAAATAATAATTTAACAATAGTATTGTCATTTTTACAAAATGGACTCTTTTTAAAACTTTTTTTAAAATTTTTTACAGACCTTTCTAAAGACTTTGAGGACTTCAAGAAAATGCCCAAACAGCAAAGTCAACCATCAGTCCCATCAGTCTCCTCTATAAGTGACTCAACTTTGACAGAAGAGGAAATTGAAATTCTGCTGAAGTCTCAAAGATCAGTGGCAGGTCTTATGAAATGGGCAGGAAAGTTTGAAAGATGCCAAGATGGAATTAGATGCCAAGTGTGTCAGTCAACCATCTCCTACGATTACAGTAAAGGAGATGACTTTACTGGTGAAAAGGAAAATATGCCACTTGCTTTTCGACATTTAAAATTTGATTTAATACGACACACAAAGACCTCAACACACCTTGAAAACCTAAACCGTCTCGACAGACAAAATTTGCAGGAAGAGCAAGATTATGAGAATGGTAAACTGGCAGCAATAAACTGTGCGACTGCAGCATATCTCAGCTATAAATTAGAGTCTTCATACAGAGATTACGAAACAATTATTGCTGAATTTCACAACTGTGGAGGAGAAGTTGGACTAAAAAATGATTCTAAAGAGTTTGCGCGAAATTTTTTATCACATACATATCAAATTTTGTCTAAAGAAATTTGCAATTTTATTATTTCCAACGATTTGCCATTCGGCATAGTGGCAGACAAAATGACTGCTAATCGCAGAAGTCGCCATATAATTGGATTAAGACTACCAATTTTTGACATAAATAGCAAACAATTGTTCCAATCCATCTATCTTGAGCACAGTCCAGCAATTGATTTAACAGGAAGTGGCTTAGCAAAGCAAATTTTACAAACGGTAGAAAAATTTGGCTTGGACTTGCCTTATATCCGTAACCATCTCGTAGGTCTTGCAGTGGATGGACAATACATCATACAAGATGTTGGAAAGCATCTTGAGAATAAGCTTGTGAAAAACGTTTTAGTTTCGTGGGACCCCATGCACAAAATCGAACTAATTAAGAAGCATGCTGATGCTCCCAAATTAGTAATAGATGCATTTACTTTAGTGCATGACGCAATGAAGAATTTTTCATCGGGAAAAAGCTTTGAAGCTCTTTTGAAATGTTCCGAACAGTTCCCAGATTTTTTTTACAGACCCCAAGTTTTTAAGACAATGAAGTTTTCGGCCCATTGCGAAACAGTTTTTCGGGCATTTTTAGCAGATTATCGAGTGTTGATATCTGCATGTGAACATGACCCTGATGGTTTTACATTAAGAGACAGATTAATGAATAAGTTGACAATGGTGAACATTCTTGCACTTTCAGATATTTGCTCTGCTCTTGGAAACACATCCAAAAAAGTTCAAGAGACTGATCTGTTGCCATGGGAATATACTATGCACGTAAAAAGTCTCACATCCTCTCTCAACATTATGGAGACATATTTTGATGAACTTGCAATTGCAGCATCCGAAAATGAAGGAGGTCAACAAGCCATTCAGATTTCAGATGCGTTATCTAAACTACCTCTGCCACTATTTACAAATTTAAAAACAGCATTGGAAATGTTTCCTCCATTAAATAGTGGGTTGTCTAGCACATACCATGGAGTTCCACTTTTTGAGAAACCTATTAGCTCCAAGATACTCAGGTCGCAACATAAAAATGATGGGAGTAATGAACTTGGAGCTAATTTCGCACACCTATCAAGGTATGTAAAATCATTGAATGAACAATGTAGTTTATATTTCCGCAGCGTGGAATCGGATGGTAAACCCACCTTTTTTTCAATTATTGAAAAGAGCAGTCATTTATTTAACTATGACTTTTTGGTTTATCCAAAATCAAATGTCAGTATAAATGATGCTCAAATTTACAGGGGACTCACGGAAGAGAGTTTTAATGACATTTTAAATATCTTTCCTTTCGTGGAGTCTTCTGCAGACCTGAGAAAAACTCTGTGGTTCGAGTTCCATATATTCAGCGAATGTATGATTCATTTAATACATAGAGTTGTTGTGGAGGGTGATGCACCAGACTTTAAACACCTGTTTAAAATTGCATACCATGAACTCAAAGAAAAAATCCCTACTTTTCTAAAATTAGTTGTTTTTGTTATTTCAATGTCAGTATCTGAGGCAGTGTGTGAAACTTGGGGGTCAGTAATTGATGTTGTTGGGAAGCATAGGTTACGCTCAAAAGATGGGACTGATGAAGAAGTTGGCACAAATGATAAGAGGGTTTTTGTGCAATTAAATGGTCCTCCTTCTGGGTTCAAAGGCACCAGAAAATTTTTAAAAGCTGTTTTATTATCGATGTATGGGACAACTTATCCTTCCCATTTCAAAAATCCCACAAGAAATGAATTGATGAAACGATTTGTCGTGTCCAAAGTAGTTAACAAAATTAATACCAATGCATCATGCTTACCATGTTTCAAATAAAATTCTTTAAAAAATGCTTGTTTAACGTGTGATTTATTTATTGAAATTACGCGCAAATTTTGCAGACAGATTTTGAAGTTCTAAAAGCTTGTCGCAGACAGCTTCAAAACTTTCTGCTACTGGGATTAGATCAAAGTCCCAAGGTACAGCTTTTTTGTAGTTGTTTAGTGATTCGTTATCTTGTTTTGCTGTAGATATCCATGAGTTTATGAAAGCTAACTGTTTAAGTGATGCGTCGTCCTGATTTCCGCTGTTTTGCGTCATGAATTTATTTGGGAGATAATTATCTACATCTAAATTCCAAATAGGGAGTTGATAACCTTTATCTATGTATGTTTCACAATAGGGCATTAGATTAAATGCAATTTCCGGTGCTACTGTACCTCCATTTGTTTTAACACTATTTGTGAATGGAATTAAATGCATTAAATTAAATCCTACACTTAGAACTCGCCATCTTTTTGAGCATGTATTAATAACTTGCCAATCACGGGGTTTCATAGAAGACATAGGACATTCATATGGTATAATAGACCATTGTTGGTCAAAACTTTTACCGTAGGTAGGAGTACCAGTTTTAATATAGTGTCTAAAGGTTCTAGAGAAATGAAATATTTGTGTACCTGTTTGGATAGGTCGGGGATTCATAGTAGGGACTTGTCCTCCTCCTCCGCTTCCACCAGTGGCTCCATTTCCAGGTCCTCCTTGAACTGTCTCAGGCGTTCCTCCTGATCCATCATGATCCATTCCTGGTCCTTCTTCTTCATGCGCCATGTTTGAAATGGGTTGTGCGCCGGGATTGAGTCCTGGGTACTTTCCGTGTTTGTACCTTGATCGCAAGTTATAACTGGGACGGAAACGCTTGTTTGGGGTTCGCTGTTGTCGCTCAGGTCCGCCAGCTCGTCTTCGAGTCTTTTGACCGGGAAGGAGTCTGTCGATGATAGGAATCTTGGCAATTTTGGAGTTGATGTGGATGGCTGTTGCGAAGAAGTTCCCGAGTAGACCTTGCTTATGGGCCTTTTCCTTAAAGATGGAATCTGCGGTTTCTCGGTCAACACTGGAGTTTTCGGCGAGATTGAGGTCGTGTTCACGGCAAATCCGGTCGAGTTCGTTGACTGGTCCTCCTTTGCGATCACTTTCCTTGACGTTTGTTCCGGGGCCACAGTACCTATATCCTGGCCAGTGCATTCTTCTTCTGAAAAGTCAGATATTTCACATGGAGTATTTGCATAATCAATGCAGAAAATCGAGATCCACATTGGGTGGAGATCGCGCTTAAGTTTCTTCAGGGCTGGCCAGGCCTTCAGGTTGTCGTAATATGCTATGCAACGTGCTCTGATTGCTGGCTCAGAGGAAGGCGACTGGTTCCATGGGTGGTTATTGGATGTTATTATGACTGGGGTTGGTCTCAGGTATTCGTCTGAGCAATTTTTTTTATGCACAAATGTGCCGGTTCCTTCAAGTACTACTTTGAGCTGTTCGATAATACACATGTCAAAAAAGGGTTCGTTAATGATTATGAGTCTTTTATTTACGCAATCCTGCCACATGAATGAATAACCGGAGGTGCCTTGACTGATTTCACCATAGAAAATGGCTGCTTTTTCAAGAGATTTCGCGATCCATGTTTTCCCAGAGTTAGGCTTCCCTTTTAAAACTAGAGTGTTAAGTTTTCTGATTTTTTTGTCGAAGCAGTTTATGATATTTTGAACAAATTCTTTTGGGTCAATATTCTGGAATTTACACCACCTTCTCATCCAGTCTGCTGATTGATGAGGGGTCATGCAGAGATTTTTGGGATCTCTGTATTCGCAGTATAGGTCTCTTAATGATTTGTCGAGGGTACTTTGTATTGCAAAACTGAGAGCTTTTTTAAAATTTGTTGAAAAAGTGCGTTTACAGTAAATTGCTTCAAATTGGGGGTCTGAGTGATAGTAGTTCATAAGTTCTGCTTCGCTCTGGGAATGAGATTCGAGTATCCAGTTCTTTATTATCATGATGTCTTTCCCGCCTTCTAGTTTATTGTTGAATCTTTGAGCTTTTCTTTCGCCTACTTCACGTATTAGGTCGGGAGTTACTTGTGCTTCTAAGAGAGGTAAATCACTTTCATTATCGCGTTGATTGCGCCAAACTATGTTACGTGGGGGCATATAGGCGAGAAAGTTTACGGGAAGTTTGCATTGTTCCGACTTGAACCATTCACACTCTTCGAGCTTGAATTGGTTGAATACCCTGTCTCCGTCGAAACGGTAGGAACTGTTGTGTTCTACGATACCGTGATAGTGCAAGCCATTCCATTCACAGGAATTGTCGTCGGATGGGGGATGTTCGCTTATAATTACACTTCTATAACCTAAGAGTTTTTTAGCTTTTAAAGCGTCTTCCCATTTGCCAGCCTTCAGAGCAAAAACGATAGCACGATAACCAAAGTTACTTACCTGGCCAGCCATGATAACTTGAGCGGATCCGAAAAAGGAGCAGGAGCAGCACACAGCAGCACAGAGCAGTAGAGGAGAACTGATAAGGGAGTTCAGATGCGTTGCCTTTTTATACTAAATTTTATCTTATCAGTTGAGATAAGAATTGACGTCAATGAGATAAGAAGTAACGGAAAATTCAAAATTTGAGATAAGAAATGTCTAATTGATTTTGTGTAATTCTTATCTTAATTAATTAAGTAACGGTTTTCTTCAGATGAACGGACCTCTCCTCTCTCCCTGCCAGCCAGCCAGCAATCCGCTTTCTGGCCCGGCCAAAACAACACTACTCATTGCTGTGGTCGCCGCTAAAGAAGCTCGTCACACTGCTGGCAGTTAGGCGCAGCAGCCCAGCTGCAGCGCCAAACAGCCAGCAGAGTAAAGAGCTCCATTAGCGACCACAGCAATAAATAATATTGTGGTCACAAAAATCACGGTTTCCGTACGAAACCTGAGAATGCCTTTGAGCACCTATTTCAGTCAAGTCCTAAAGTCCTCCCAAAAGTCTTCATGAAGGCAAGGGGCTTCTCAGCTACGCCCCTTAAAATTTCCTATTGGTGAGAACTTGGTGACGAACACAGCGACGTAGTGGTTCCGTCAGAGAACTCACGACCCGGATTCGTAGGTTGATTCGGCGCCTCATTAACATGAGGATACACCTCCACGTCTGCGGTTTGCGGCAAGTCAAAACGGATCTCCGACCAGGCCTGACGGGAAACTACACACTTGATTCCGAAACTGTCCAAAGAGCTAGTCGTGTCCATTCATCAGGTGCGGGAATCCAACCTAGACACAAAAGGTGCAGAAGAATAGCTGTCGGTCCGTTCTCCGTAGAGTTCTGTCGGCCTCACAGTCGCACAGTGGACGCGCGGCATCGAAAAGGGCACAGGACTGAATTCATATTGGTCATATTCTGGACCAACTTCTATCTCATCGTTTTCACTTCCAGAATCCTCCATCTCCAAGCACGGACTAGATGCATCGAAAGCGATGTCCGATGCTGTAGTTGTGGTGTTGCATGCAACATCGGCAGTTTCAATTTCTCTTGTGTTTGTGGCTTTGGATGTATACTGGAGTTTGGTCTTGATGTCAACTTGTACTGCAGCATCACAGTGAGTAGAAGTTGAAATCTTAATGCTTACATCCAAGTCTTAAAGCACAGAATCAGTGGATGAATTTGCATTGTCAGAAGTGTGAAGCAGATTCATTGCTGTATCTTTTCGTTGCCTTTTTGTGGCTCATTCAGTACAAGCTGCGACCTTTCTTTCTTGTTGACAGTGAAAGATATCGGGTATGACTCCTTTTTTCAAATGCAGGCTCCCTCCTTGGAGTTTATGCTTGATATAGTTTTCAGCATCACTCTCGAGCTGTAAACAGAATGAAAATTGATTAATCATTTCTCCTTAAAATAAATTATTTATTTCTTGTCATAAATATGTTTAAAATGTTTCAGAAGAGAAAAGTAAAACACGTTGTCACATACACATATTTACTTTTTTTTTTGGAGGATGAGGAATTGTACTTTATAAAGTTTTGTTTATACATAAAGACTTTAAATGTCATTTCTAGCTTCAAAGAGACAACTAGTGAATAATTGAAAAATTTTAAGAGAAATCATTTATTTCTAAAATAAATGCTGTTGAAATAGTAAACTCAACCTGTTATTAACTTCAAATCCATATACATTTCCATTTCTTTTTTTTTTTTTGTAATTAAATTTATAGAACACAAATTGAATTTATGAAAAATATTTCATAATCAAACAATAATTTTCTAGTTTAAAAATCCTTACTGTTTGAATGTAAATAAAAAGGAAATATCATCGAAGGCAGTCATGGCAGATGAACGTATGTATTTATTATTTTAATACATACGTTCTGCATATTTATTATTTAAATACATACGTTCTGCCTCCTTCAGATATCGGTAGAACGTTTTGAAAATAGATAAGATATGATACTTACATCAAAATGCTCTTCAACATACATGGCGGTGAGATTTTTCTTAAAAGGTTGCATTTTTGTCCTCGTCTTGCTTAATTGCGATGCACCATCTCTTTCTATCGGCTGCATTTCTTGGAACATTCGGAAATGCTTTTTATGGATTTGTGATCGATGTGTTCGTATACATTGGTACGATTCAATACTTGTAGCGAACTGAAACTGACATATTAGATGATTTTAGGACATTTAAATGAAATAGCGATAAACAAGCGAATGCAGCAATGGCGAACGTATGCCGGTTTGTTAACTTTCAATGGCGCTCATGGCGCCGTTGGTCATGTGACTTCCTGTTTAAAACCAAAACAGGAGTTCAGCTTTTTTAATATTTTCCATAAAATAGGCATCAGAAAAATGTAAAAGTACGATTTTTCGATATTTCTTAACATTTGGAATCAAATGAATGCGTTTAAAAGAAGGGATAATTCTCCATTTGCAGAATGGAACTATTTTCACGAATGAAAAAAAAAAAAAAAAAAAAAAAAACGGGTAAGTACACAAAAAAAAAAAAAAACATCTAATGAAATGGGCACTATGGCATTTAAAAGATGCAGTTAGTCCCCAAATTTGCCGAATAAGATAATGCTTAGAAGGTCACTGCGACCTCCCATGACCCGCCGCTTCTGCTGCCGGTATTGATGATGTGTGTTTTCAAGCATCAGTGATAGCTCAATGAAAACTTTCGAAAGAATTTTAAGAGCTCGGAACTACTTTCATAACATAGGGCAGTGGTTCCAGAAGTCCAGACCAACACAAACCCACTCCGAAAAATTGACTTTGCGGACCCCTTCCCCTCTCGCGCACACACAAAAAAATACTTGATTCATTTTAATATTTTTTTTTCTTACGTTTTATCTTTCTTTCAATGTATGTATTAATTGGGGGTTATTGTTAGCGATACGTAGACGCAAAAACCGCAGGCCTAATGTAAATAGTAAGTAAGCTCAAAAAAACCCTGACGTGCCTACTGATGACTTCTTGCCAAACTTAAAATCTTATTCATACAAGTATAACTTTTAAGTAAATGGTGTTTTTACTCAAGTTTGTAGAGGTGTTTTCTTGAAAGTTTTTGGAATTTCTGACAATAGAAGGAAAAGAATTAATGTCCCGTCCTTCACAAAAGCCCTGTAGATATCAGGGGAAAATGTAGATGTGGGTACGTTTGAGTGGGAATACAGCAGCACATTAAAAAATTTGATGTCTAAGAAACCCGTTATGGGGAAAAACCTAAAAAAAAAAAAAAAAAAAAACTTGACGCTAGGCTGGATATCGAAAAAATGCTTGCAATGTTTATATTAGACACCTCTGATCGGAAAGATGAAGTAAAGTATGGTTTCTACAACAAATACTTAAAAGAGAACTTTGCTTACTGTTTTGGAAGACGACAAGTTGATGTCTGTTCAACTTGCGAAAGACTCGGTCAAACTGAAAGACAAGAGTTTGAGTGACAGTGCTACAAGAAATGTCGCTGCTAAAAAAATGATACACTCAAGGCAAGCAAATTTTTTTTACAAAGCTATGGATAAGGCAAGCAAACACAAAGATGACATTACGGTCGCACTAGCCTTTGACTATATGCAAAACTTACCCTTGCCGCACATACTTATACAGGAGGTTTTTTATATGAAGCAGCTCTGGGTAAATATGTTTTCGTTACAATATGTGAAAACTGCACTGGTGTAAGAAATTAAAAGAATTTGCATATTTTAAAGCAGTGTTTTTCAACCTGTGGGTCGCGACCCCCCAGGGGGTCGCGAAGCCTTTGTAGGGGGGTCGCGAGAACTCAGTAAAAAATCAATAAATTTTAAAAAGGTAGATATATTAAGAAAAAAGTCGCGAGAACTCAGTAAAAAATCAATAAATTTTAAAAAGGTAGATATATTAAGAAAAAAGTTTACAAAATGATACTCGTTATGTTATTTATACACATTACACATTAACATACTACACATATCACACATTACCAAAAAATAAAATCTTCGAGTACTCGTTCATTTTAATGTGAAGGTTGCGCTTGATTTTGTTCAATCAATTTCTCCCATCGTGGATCCGTTTTTGCAACATTAAGTATTAAATCGTTTTCCAAATTTAAGCGATTCCTTAGTTTACTTTTTATTTGGGCCATTGATGAAAATGTCAACTCGCACAAGTACGAGGTAGCAAATGGAATCAAACACTTCAAAGCCTCGTTTGTTAATTCTGGGTATTCTGTTTTTCTTTTTAACCAAAAGGTATCCAAATTTTCAGACTTGAATTCCAATTGTAACATCCCATCGGCAGATAATTCTAGCAGATTCTCTTTGAGCTTAGTTGCTAAATTCGCCTCATTTATAGCTGCATTTAAAAACGGATTTAAGATCCATCTTTGCCCAGTGCTATCCGATATCTCTTGCACTGAGAAGTAATGACATAATTCTTTCTTCAAATTATCTAACACCATTTTCATACCAGATATATATGAATTGATGTTTATCTCGCTTCCGACTTCTTCAATGAAAGACTGTGTCGACGAAAATGAATCAAAGTTGTTTTGATTTATAGATGATGACCAGAATTCAATTTTTTTGATAAAGGCATGGAGTTTGTCTTTTGCTGTAATGACATTTTCATCCCGCCCTTGAAGACTTTTATTCAAGTTATTTAAATGCTCAAATAAGTCCGAAAGAAAAGCCAGTTTCAAAAGGAATTCCGGGTCAGAAATGAATTCAGAGTAATGTGACTTGGCTTGCTGTAAATATACTAATAGTTCAGCGCGAAGTTCCATAACTCTGGTCAGTACTTTGCCTTTCGATAACCACCTAACCTCTGTATGGTAAAGCAAATTTCGGTGGAGAGCCCCCATATCATCACAAATGAGTCGAAACAATCGAGTCTGCAACGCTTTTCCTTTAATAGAATTTACAATACTAATAATAATATGTAGAACTTGACTGTATTCTTGTGGCAAGGTTTTGGCTGCAAGAGCTTGGCGATGGAGAAAGCAGTGCATCCAACAAGCGTTTGGCATCTGTTCTTTCAGTCTAGCAATAAATCCACTCTTCGCACCAGTCATGGCTTTTGCTCCGTCACTACAAATAGCAATGCATTTTTGTGCCCAATCGATATTCATATCTTGCGTAGCTTCAATGAATATGTCATGCAAGCATTGACCTGTAGTATTTGTGGGAAGTGTCTTGCAAAATAGTATTTCTTCAATTAATTTTTCATTGGATTCAAAACGCACAAAAGCTACAAACTGCGCACAACCCGCAATATCCGTTGATTCATCAAATTGCAAGGACACAAAAGAACTTTTCTTTATTTTTTCTATGACTTGATCACGAACATCAGTCGCCATATTGCTTATCCGGCGTTGAATAGTATTGTCAGAGAGAGGTATACTTTTGAGCTTTTCGATCTCTTGCTTGCCAAACATAATCTCTGCTATATCTAAAGCCGCTGGTAAAATCAAATTTTCGGCGATAGTGTGAGGTTTTCCTGCTTTAGCCACACGAAAAGCTACTCGATAACTAGCAAGCAACGCTTTCTCATTTAGGTTGGACATTTGTCCTATAGCAGTTTTTTGATGTTCAAGAGCTTTTAATTTTCGCTCAAAAAATTCCACGGGTTTATTTTTTTCATTAGGATGTTTTGTGTTTAGGTGGCGTACCAACTTCGATGGCTTCATGCTTTCTCTTGACAAAATTTCAAAGCAAATTACGCACTGCGGTTTATTGTCAATCACAGTAAACCCAAATTTCAAATAATTCTCGTCATAAAGACGTTTTTTCTTTATTCCATTACTCCCGCTAGACGTTGATAGTTCTGATGATCTTTTCAGAAATTTATCCATTTTCAATGAAAACAAACAACACAAATAAATACGTAAAACAAGTGTTTGATATCTTACACACAGTCCGTATAACACCGTAGTTTCACTTCCGAATCGTTTTCACGTATCGCGGTCTTGCTTCCGATTTCACTTGCTTTGCGCTCATGCACTCAACTGCAACTGCCGTAGCCGACCGCCCCTTTTATAGGCCTGCGCATTCTAGCGAGAATCATCTCGAAGCGTAACGAAACGTCTCGAAACCAGTGGACCTTTCGCGCGGGGGACTACCAGTGCCATCTGTCGGTAGCACTCGGAACCTGTACTGTTTTACGTACTTAATTATATATTTATATTCGAATCCTAATAACGCAAACGCCTAAAACTTTTGTATGGATTAAATATTTTTAACATACATAAAATAAAAAAGGTCGGGGGGGGGGGGGGGTCGCGAAATATTTTTTGATACTAGGGGGGTCGTGTCATGAAAAAGGTTGAAAAACACTGTTTTAAAGGAATTGCGTGAGAAGAACCTAACTGAAGGAAAACCACTACTTATAGATAAAAATGCAAATGTTGTACGTCAAATACGTAAAAGTACGCGTGATTGTAGGCGGTGCAACCGAAAAACAGGCTTTATAAGGTCGTGGAGTGTGAGACGAATTGAGTTTAGTAGCACACCTCGGGAAATTTCTTGGTGTTACCTTGAAGCAATCGGTGAAATTCATATCGGAATAGTAAAAGTGGGTGTTTGGTCTTGTAATGATTGTACGAATGTAGTCAAGAAAATTAAGATTAACTTAAAACTATTATATTTGACTTAACATATGTACAGTAAATTAAAATAACATTGTAAATAAAATCAAAACCCTTCTTGGTTTTATAAAAGTTCTGCGACATGCAGTGTAACAGACGACTATCTGAATGCTGTTAAGATACATCAGGTAGGAAGCCTCTGATTCTCACGGAGCTTAGCTGTTTTATGCTCACAATCACGTGTGCTGCACTCTGCGGACAGCGCATTTGCATAATGGCGCAGACAGTGTGTAACCACGAACGTTTAGATGATGGAATGAGGTGGCGAATTGTGGGGAGGTTAAAGACAGGCCAATCGCAAGTTCAGATACGCAGATAGTTTAATTTAACGCTCAGCGTCGTGTAACCTACGGAAACAGTTGGTTCCCCCCACAATTCGAGGTGGCGAATTGTGGGGAGGTTAAAGGCAGGCCAATCGCAAGTTCAGATACGCAGAGAGTTTAATTTAATGCTCAGCGTCGTGTAACCTACGGAAACAGTTCCAGGATACTGGATCCATCGAGAGAAAGACCGGACAAGGTCGTCCCTGAGCCACAATGGCCAGAGAAGATCGCCATTTGTCGATTTGAGCGAGGCGTAACAAAGGAGCTACAGCTTCTCAGCTCTCTCAGGACCTGTATGCAGCGACAGGAACCCGTGCATCAAGGATGACTTGTTTACAAAAGATTGAATGAGGGGCAAATGGAAGAATAGCAGCTCTTCGTATTCATGTCTCAAGAACCATAAGTAGACTCCATGACTTTAAGATTTTGTTATCTCATAGTTGTGTAGACAATAATCTAATTTCCTACTGTGATGATATTCTTAAAATTGTATCCGATTTATTAAATTTCCAGCATCAGCTGATAAAATGTTAATAAAAAATTATTGTAAGTATTTTCAGTTTTGTTTTCAAACAAGTTACTGCAAAATTTAACAACATTATTAGGGTAAAATTTTTTTTTCCTATTTACTAAACATAAGGTTATTCACAAGTATTTTGCCAAATTTTTAGCACAATAATGTTTACATGATGAAAAGTTGAACCAAACCACTTATTAAAAAATGATCACTAATTAATGTATTTTATTTTCAAAGCTATAATTTATACTTTTCTGAGGAAAAAAGTTCAATTAATTATATTTATTTATTTATTTTTTAACATAAATCATTTATTGGAAATACTGCTTTTTTCCATTAAATTGAAGTAATAATTTGTGTCTAGATTAACATTGTATAGAGTAAACTCCCGGTTATCCGAGGGACAAAAAATAATCAAACATGTATTTTAGCAGTAAAAAGCAAACACAAATGACTGGTTCTTTGTCGAAAAAAATCTAAATTTAAACTCTGTTGTTTTTGTTTTATTTATTTATTGGGCTTTCTTCATCGCACATACAATTGTTCTTTATTAAAGTTAAGTTCTATTGTGCAAGAAAAAAAATGTTAACTGTACTGTATGTACAAACATTTTCACTGTTTGAAGAATGTAAATTTATGCATCAGTACAGCTAAGTTTTTGAGGAAGAGCAATCCTTTTTCTCCCTCATTTTAGCCTTTTTGCAGTTCATCCGCGATTTTTATTATCCGCGGCACTTGTGCCACCCAATTCCGCGAATAATGAGGAGTATACAGTATGTATACTCTTTTGTCCATTTTAAAATTGGGACTGACTGCGCAAAATAAATCTTTTTCCTTCTCATGTAAAAACATTTCTATCTGTATTTAAGCTTTCTATTTGTCGGTTGGCTGACAAATGTAAATGTTATCTTTTATTGTTTTATCAGAAGAAGGACGTTTTATATCTACTACGAAATCGTTGCAAATCCCATAATTTGATGCCCCTATAATGGCACTTTGTAGTAAATCATTAGTCCAGATAGTGCAAGCTTTATATTATGCACAATTTCGATTTCCTCACTAACGTATTTTTCTAACCCAAGAATAAAGAGAGATTTGGTTTCATCAGACGTTCCATTAGTGGGACTCTTTAGAATTTTGAAAATATTGTGGATTTTCTTTGCCATGTTCATGGTCTTATTCCAAAAATTTCTTTTTAATCAGTTGCATAATCGTCTCAGTTTTGCCCCTATTTGTTTGTTTGTTTTTTTCCAGGCATCACGATCAAGAGAATTCTAGAAAGCCGGTGATTTTTTTTGGCCGAGGAGAAAGCTGCATTCCCTGTTCCACCGAGGATTACTGCCATTTGTTTTAATAGGTTCAGTCTTGCTGTTTCTGAAAAGGGTTTTTTTCTATTATATTATTAAAATATTAATGTTGTTGGCGTCTTTAAGGTGCATATTTAAGTTTAGGCTGAAATTCTTCAAGTTAACTTTCCATTTATTTTGGTAATGACTTCCAAGATACGGAATGTTAATTTTGATTGGGTGGTGGTCGCTATCAAAGGTATCGGAATGAACTTCATATGAAAGGAGATTATAAAGGTCCAGCGACTTAATAGTCAAGTCCAGTAGAGCAGGTTTATTATTGTTAGAGCAGTAAGTGGGAGTACCACAGTTAAAGAGAGCCAGGTTGTTGTCAATTATCCAGTCAATTAAAATATCAACATCCTGAGAGTTATTGTCACTGCCTAAGGAGGTGTGATGAATATTAAAGTACCCTATAATTAGGAAAGGAGGGGCCAAAAATTGCTAAAAGGCAGAAAGCCAGTTTTTATTCCATTAACCGGATGGAGAGTAAATGTTTAAAATCTTGAGGTTTTTTCCTTTGAAAAAAATGTCTATTCCAAGGACTTCGATATTAGAGGTAGGAAGGGCGATATCGATTCTTTTAGTAGAACATTTAGGATTAACAGCAGTAATGAGCCAGCCCCCCAGGACAGTTTCCCCTGTCCTTTCGAAAAATAATCTTCTCTTTAAGATGAAAATTAGTTTGATGATTTAAAAACTTTTCCTGCATTGCAAGTAAATCAGCGTTCAGAAAAAAAATCAGAATTGAGCCGGGTGTGCTTATTCATGACGCTTCTTGCATTCCATTGCAAAAAATAGCTACTTGCCATGGGAAGGAACAAAGAAAACAAGAACAGAAAAAGCGAAAAAAAAAAAAAAAAAAAAAAAAAAAAAAAAAAACCGCACCAGAAAAGGCCTCTAAATAGCCCATCATTAAACATGAGACACAACCAAAGAACATACCCCAGAGGCCTTTAACTCCATCTGGTTTTGCCCCATATGATAAGCTTTTTGCCGTTTATTTCAGTTCCAGTCAATTTTCGGGTCCACTGGGTTGATTTGCATTTTATTTTCAACTCCAGAACTTTTCAAAAAACTTTGAATCATTTCTGACACGTTTGAATGTATTTGCAGAATGCAATTTTTCATAGCATTTTCAATCGAAAGTTGTAGTTGGCTAAAATTCTTTGGAAACTCCGCCTTAATTTTACATTCAAGCTTTTCCACCCCCCCGTGTCCGTTTACCTTGTCGTGGTGGGGGGGCTTGCGGTGTGGTGAGTTCGGGGCGAGCTCTTGGGAGGAGTAGTGAACCCCCAGTTGCTCAAACAGAATATCGGCGGGAGGGGATTTTTCTCCCTTCCTTCCCTCATCACACTTACCAAATGCGGACGAAAACCCCTAAGCCAAGGTGTGTCAACCGTGCCTATGGCTGCGTGGTACCGGGGGTAGTCGGTGCCTCAAACGGGCGGCTTCAGGGATAGCAGGCGAACCCTGTCGTACGCAGCCTTACCTCTGTGTAGGGGGGCTACACAGGGGCTAGACCCCACTTTTCCCCCTAGTTCTCTGGTTTTTTTATGGATATAAACACAAAGAACACTTCTCCCCCTTGTGGGGAGCGTCAGACTGAATCGAATAGCACCGCAAAATTTTTTATTATAAAACGTTCTGATCCTAATTTAAATTTAACAAAAGTATCTCCTTTTCTCATCAACAAAGCCCTCGTTAATCAAATAGGGGAATTTCAATCAGTTAAAAAATTGCGTAATGGTGAGCTCCTCGTCGAAATAAAACATCAAAAACAAACCACATCCATTATGTCTGTCAAACAAATAGGATCTTATCTAGTTACTGTTACCGAACATAAAACCCTTAATTTTTCCCGAGGAATAATATCAGAACCTGACCTTCTCTTTACACCCGAGGAGGAAATCTTGGAGGAAATGAAGGACCAAAACGTAAGTGCAGTAAAAAGGATTACAATAAAACGCAATGGCGAAATGATCAATACTAAACATATCATTCTAACATTTAAAACACCCGTCCTCCCTCCACGTGTTAAAGCTGGCTATCTCTCTTGCCCAGTTCGCCCCTATATTCCAAATCCGCTCCGGTGTTTCAAATGCCAGCGGTTTGGACATTCGAAAATTGCGTGCCGTGGTACTGACACCTGTGCCAGGTGTGCAGAGCCCGGTCACGATAGTAATACATGTTCTAAGACCTATAAATGCGTAAACTGCAAGGGGGAACATCCTTCATACTCCAGATCATGCCTAAAATGGATCTCAGAAAAAGAAATTCAGGTGATTAAAATAACACAAAAAATATCCTATCCAGACGCAAGAAAACTGGTTGAATCTCGCACACCTACAACAGGCCTTTCGTATGCAGCAGCCATCAAAAAGGTATTTAAATCTGCAAGCACACAAACAGATGCAGAAACTGAAACCTCAACTAATCCCAAAACCGTAAACACAACCAAATCAAATAAACAAACTAATAGTCCAAAATCTTCTTTTAAGAAAACTAACCAAAATCAACAACAAAAACAAAAAACAAATACTGTATCTGTTACTGTTAATGAAAACATTCCCATCGCACAAAATTCGAAAAAACTAATTGAAAAAAAGAAAATTATGCAAACACGTGCTAAAATTGGGGTAGCCACTAAACAGAGGCCCCCAAAATATTATAATTTTAAAAAGGAGGACTTTTTGCTTTCCAGCAAAAAAGTCAAATTGACTAAATCCCAGCTACTTCCTCCCCAAGAGGAAGACGAGGATGTTGAATTTGAAGATCTTCCGCCATCCGACGATGAAGGGTGGACGGACCATCCTCCTTCATGAGCCGCTCCCTCTTCTTCCGGCCGTTCCTCCTTCTTTTTTTCTCCATGGCCCTGAGCATTCTTTCTTGGAATTGTCAGAGTTACTCGCATAATGTCACGGACATCAAAGATCTTGTCGAATATCACCAACCGGCCATATTCTGTCTGCAAGAAACATTCCTATCGCCCACTGATAAACCGAGGTTGAAAGGTTTCGACATATACCGCAAGGACTGCTTGTCAGGTGACCGTCGTTGTGGAGGAGTGGCTTTGCTAATCGCTAATGATTATGCATCTAGCCAGCTCAATATCAACACATCCCTGCAAGCAGTAGCTGCGCGCGCTCACCTTCACTCGCTGTTTACAATTTGTACTGTCTATATTCCACCTTCTTACGACTTGAGAGGCGTGGAATTGCAAACACTTGTAGATCAACTTCCTCCCCCATACATCATCTTGGGGGATTTCAATGGCCATAATCCTCTCTGGGGGAGTCCCGACTCCAACAGTAGAGGTTTAACAATAGAGAACTTTATCGAGGACAATGATCTTTGCATTCTTAACAACGGCGAAAACACTTATTTTCATCTTCCTACCCAGACTTACCACGCCATCGATCTCGTTATATGTTCACCTTCTTTTCTGCCACTTTGGGATTTCCAGGTGGAGGGTGGTCTCTACACCAGTGGCCATTTTCCGATCAAGATAACCTCTACTGCACGCTGCGGCCATCAGCAGCATCAGCAAGCCCGACTTCGCATTGATCGAGCTGATTGGGCAGCATTTACCCAGTTGGCAGAAATTAAATCTGAAGACGTGATTGATATTGATATCGATGTAGCCGTAAGCCGAGTAACCGACATAATATTGACGGCAGCGAACGTTGCAATTCCAAGAACCACTAAAGGTAGGATCAAATTCCCTAAGCCTTGGTGGAACTTCGATTGTCAAGAGGCTCATAAGGCACAAAGAAAAGCATGGAGCACTTTTCGTCGGTATCCGACCACACAAAATCTTGTGGCACTTAAACGAGCTCGTGCTGAAGCTCGGAGGATTCGACGAAAAAGCCAGCGGGACTCGTGGCAGACTTATGTCAGCACAATCACGACGTCCACCCCATCTAAGACAGTGTGGGGTAAAATCAAAAAAATTTCTGGCAACTACAATACGTCTTGTGCTCCCATTCTGGAGAAAAATGGTCAACTTTTGTCGGATCACAAAGAGGTGGCTAACTGCCTGGCGACTCATTTAGCAGAAGTCTCCAGTGCAAATAACTATTGCAAAAAATTTTTAACTATCAAATCACGCAAAGAACAAGGAGTTCTAGATTTTAATTCAAACATTTTTCATCCATACAACACAAAATTTACATTTCAAGAATTAGATATTGCTTTACAAAAATCAAAAAACACATCACCTGGCCCTGACGAAATACACAATAGTATGTTAAAAAACCTAAGCAGGTCTTCATTAGAAAATATTCTGAGACTATTTAATAGAATTTATTCTGAGCACAAATTCCCCAAATTCTGGAGCCAAGCAATAGTAATTCCTATTCTTAAACCAAACAAACAATCTGATAAACCCGAGAGTTACAGACCTATAGCTCTCACAAGCTGCCTTTGCAAAGTAATGGAGCGGATGGTAAACGCCAGGCTCATGTACATTTTGGAGTCTTGCCATCTGCTATCTTCATATCAAAGTGGATTCAGGCGCGGCAGATGTACCATAGACAACCTACTGCTTCTCGAAACATCAATAAGAGAAGCATTTCTCAAACGAAAACATCTTGTGAGCGTATTTTTTGACATTGAAAAAGCATATGACCGTACCTGGAGATATGGCATCCTCAAAACCCTGCACGAGTATGGGTTACGAGGTAATCTACCCATCTTTCTTTCTAATTTTCTTAGAGATCGAACTTTTCGCGTACGTGTCAAGTCTGTTTTGTCAGATACCTTCACTCAAGAAGAAGGAGTTCCCCAGGGAAGTGTACTAAGCGTAACTCTTTTTGTAATAGCAATCAACAATTTAATCGAACAACTGCCTCCCGCTGTCAAGGGTACCATGTTCGTTGACGACTTCCAAATTTATTTCTCTTCATCGAGCATGAGTATCATTGAAAGACAACTTCAAATCGCTATTAATAAATTATCACAATGGGCAGAGGAAAATGGCTTCACTTTCTCTGCTCAAAAAACCTTCTGCATCCACTTCTGCCGTAAAAGAGGGCTTCACCCTGATCCAAGTCTTCTCCTTAACAATCAACCAATAGCTGTAAAAGACCAAGGAAAATTCCTTGGTCTCACACTTGATAATAAACTTAAATTTATACCGCATATACAAGAGCTAAAAAAGAAATGTTTACTGAAATTAAATATCCTTAAAGTCTTAGCGAACACTTCTTGGGGTGCTGATACAGAGTCTCTGTTAAGAATATACAGGGCTCTTATACGCTCGAAACTTGATTATGGATGCCAAATTTATGGCTCCGCGGCAAAAACCTACCTGAAAAGTCTGGATCCAATACATAATCAGGCACTGCGCATCTGCACAGGAGCATTCCGAACCTCACCTATCAACAGTCTCCATATTCTTGCTCATGAACATTCTTTAAACAATAGACGCCTCAAACTTTCCTTGAACTTCTACTTCAAAACAAAACCTTACACTGATCACCCTTTACACCTTCATATTTTTAATCCATCTAATGTTGTCTTATTTCTTCATCGTCCTTCTGCAACCTCAACGTTTGGGATCCGAATGCGCCAGGTGCTCTTAGATTTGCAGCTGTCAGATTTAAATACTCTTAATAAAATAGAACTAATTGAACCATGGTGCGAAGTAAATATATGAACCATCAATGACCTGGCTAAATTCCCTAAAGAGACTACCTCTAATGCTGCTTACCAGCAAATATTTTCTGATACAAAATGTAAATATTCTGATTACCATGTCATTTTCACTGACGGATCAAAAGGAAACGAACACGTCGGCTTTTCTACAATAGTGGATGGTCACGTTAGGGCAGAAAAATTAAACCCATCTTGCTCTGTATTTACTTCAGAAATAAAAGCCATATCTACATCTCTCCAATCCATAACCCAATCCAATTACAAAAAATGGGTGATATACACTGACTCAAAGAGTTCAGTGGAAGCCATCTCTCACTGCAACAATAACAGCCACCCTATTGTCCTTCAGTCATATCATTTATACAAAAATCTTATAAAAAACCAATTTCATGTTCTCTTCTGTTGGGTCCCTGGTCATGTATGAATTGCAGGCAATGAAGCAGCAGATTCAGCTGCCAGAGCCGCAAGTATCCTGGTTGATGACACTGTCCCTTTTGACGACATTAAAAACGTAATTTCTGAATGTCTTAACACGCATTGGCAGCGGTCCTGGAATCTTGAAACACAAAATAAATTACATTCCATCCAGCCCTCGGCTAATGGTTTCACATCTTTACAACTTACCAGGAGACAACAAGTATTACTAGCTCGACTTCGCATTGGGCACACAAGGTTCACTCACAAATACCTCTTATGTCGCGAACCAGCTCCAACGTGCATTACATGTAATGTGAATCAGACAGTGTTACATATTTTAAGTAACTGCCCTAATTTTAACCAAACACGTTTTAAATATTTTAATAATTTTAACCCCTCTTTGAAGGAGTTGCTGGGGGACCCACCCCATTGCAATTTGTACTCCTTCCTCCAGGAGATTGGATTCTCCCTTTTAATTTAGTGTTTGTGCCGTTAAAATGTGATTTGTCTTTTTCTTGTTATTCAAGGTGTTTTATCCAACATATTATTTCATATGTTATTTAAATGTTTTTAATGTCTACTTGATTTTTATTACTTATTTTAAACTACCTATGTTTATAGCTCTCACCTGAAAACACGCTTACTTCTTTACTTATCTATATATTTTATCCCAAAAAAACGTTTGGCGCAGTATAGCCCTGAAGGGCTCTTGCGCCATAAAAATTAAACAAACCAACCAACCAACCAAGCTTTTCCATGTTTTCTTTTATAGCTTTATCAAGCTCTTCTTTGGTAATATATTTATTTTCGTCACTCTTGGTCGTGATACTGACATGAGTATTTCTTTTCTTCTGATTACGTCTTCTTGCCTCACTTATGCTTAAATGGTTGTTGCATTTAAATTAAAGAATGTTCATTTCTTTTATTCTGTGTGGGCATGAGTTGAAATTCGCGGGGTGCTCCTTACCACAGTTTATGCGTTTTGTGAGGTATTTGCATCTTTCTTCTTTATGTCTCTCACCACAGTTAATGCATTTTTTTATCAATGGTAAACTTTGAAGTGACGTGAAAAAAGGAAAAGCAATTATTACATTGCCTGGTTTATCTATGAAAAGAATTTTTTTCCCTCATTACAAAGAATTTCATATGATCTGGCAATTTCTGACTAATAATCGAGATAAGGACAACTTCCGTAAGGATTTGCCCCTGTGAAGTATTTTCTAGGAAACGACGAGCTTCCATGACGGTGATGTTGTTTTCTAGTTCCAGTTCCGGATACCAATTCCACTAGTCCAATTTCACTGTCAATGACCTTGAGGACGAATCGAGAAACAATTATCATTGATTAGATGCGTCTGCACTTTTATTTTCGCAAGAATGGATATTTCAGCTATCTCCTTTGCGCATTCATGCTTTTCCGTTAATATGAGAAAGTTATCTGATCTCGTGAAATTAATGCTTAAAATTTTCTTTGAATTTTTTATTTTCGTCGCCAGACTGGCCTGATTAGTTCTGGCTTATTGCGAAGGGAACTATCTTTTCTTCTGAAACGATTGGCAAATTATCGGACTGGGCTTTAGTAAAACCCTGCTCCACAGCCATTCTAAAATTAGTTATAGACTAAAAAGAAATATGCGCCAAAAAAAAAAAAAAAAAAGCTCGTCATACTCAGCTAAATTATGAAAATAGACTGGGATGAAATTAGGCAGCTTAAAATTTAAATTACAATTGTTACTTGCAGCGCCTCTGTATATTGAACTCAAATGACACTGATCGCGTAGTTTAGCATTACTTTCTGAAAATTTACAATTGCATAAGTAGCAAGATGTAGCTTTTCATCGATTTCTCCCACTGTCATTGGCTTCATGGCTTTTGAGTTATTATAGATACTTCAATGTCTGCAGCTTCTTGTCGAAGCATATCAACAAATACCCTTGCAGCATCTAAAACCCTTATAGATGACAGGCTTTTTATATTCACCCCCCACTGTGAACAACATAACAAACTCATGGGAGTGTGTTTCTGATATTTGTGTGAATAAGAAAATTCTGGGTTTGGTTCATAGCTATCAACTTTCGTTGTAAGACATTCAAAATCGCAATAAATTGCAAACGGCACTGTCATGCAATGTTGAAAATTTTTAAATTTAAAAAACTTACCCTTCTGTGATGGCATTTCAACAACTACAGCTTTTTTTTCTGCACATAATTCCATGACTTTCTAAATCCTGTTCCGTAGAAAAAAAAGAAGACAGTGTGTACAAAAAACTTTTTTGTGCTGGTTTTTGCTATGATGAGCAGAAAGTAATCGCGATAAATTTTTAATCCAGCAATAATGTCCAGCATTATTTTCACCAACATGAAGAATGTCTATATGCTTCTCAGTCCTTCATTTCGAAACATGAAGCGAAAAAAAGGTTTTCTTTTCCGAAACACTATATATATTTAGAGGAATATTGTTTTTTTTTTTAAATTTTTTCGCATCACAGGGGATGTCGGAAAATTAATGTCCGTAAAATTGAGAGCATCTTTATACTAGATGTAATTTGAAAAGCGATGTGCATTGTCTGTGGCCGGATACATTGCAGATAGTATCGCCCATCTAAAACACTCACTTTCACTATTGCGTACATTCAGAACTGCTTTTTTATCTGAAATAAACTTTGGAATTTCTATGTAAGATCCACCTCGATGTGGGAGATAGATATTCGTCCTCACTTTCAAGTTCCAAAATTGCATCCGAAGTCCTTCCGGAATCTTTTTCTTCAAACTCTGTACTTTCAGCGATAAGTTTGTCGCTCATTTCCTCATACACAGATTCGAGATCACTGCTGAGAGTTTTTACAGTATTATGGGTCTTGAACATTGTGCTCATAATTACTTCATTCTCGTCATTTGCTTCTTTTTTGTGCACGCAATGCAACCTCAGATTTACTTTCAGTTCATTGTTTTCTAAATCCGTTCTAATTGTATGTAAGCACTGTTCTTTTTTAATATGCAAAAAATCTTTGATTCCCACTTTTCCAACATCGTTCTCAATAGAGAATGTCTTGCATCTATCTTTCAGAGCTCTCTGCTTCAAAATAACTTTACTTTCAGAAGTACCCATCGGTTCAGCACGAATGTCTGTTCGTTGAAACTTTGAAGGTTTCACATCTTCATTTGTTTTCCTTTTCGGAGCCTTCTCATGCACACGAGAATGCCGTCTTAGACTGTCACTTCTCGTGAATTTCTGTGTTACATATTTCACATTCATGTGTAACACCTTCGTGGACGGCTTTCATATGTCTTTGCATATCATATGCAGTTCCAAATTTCTTTTCACAGAACACACAGGTGAACGTTTTTTCTCCATGAAAAGGAATTCAAACAATATTCCTTTTGTCATGACAAAATAGGAACTTTTATAATTTAGCTGCAGAAAGATTAATCATGATCTCAAATATTTATGAAGATAAACGCAAAAAAAAAAAAAAAAAAGCATAGAATACTTTTTTGCAATGCATTTTGTACGAATCCTTGTGAGTCCCAGCCTGCTGAGTGAGATCGAAGACATCTAAATCGCATACTGTACGAATCGCTGAAGAGATAGTGCTAAAGAAAATTTTTAATGGTCAACTGTTTTTGAATTGAAGTTTAATGAAGTGCTACTACTTCCGGAACTAAATAATAAACCGATATTCGCGGGGAAGATTAAAAATTAATACACATAATACTTATTTAACTAACAAGAGCTGAAAAAAGGCTTCCGTAAACAAACAATCAACATGGCGATGGCGTGGGTTTTGGCTGTTGCCACTTTCTCGTGAACAAGCATCGTCGAAACCTCCTGCCTTTTACATTGTGCGCACGCGCAGTATCTGATTGCATGGTGAACAAAGTACCTATTTTTAAAAAGCATGAAAAACTTCTAATATTATGTGTTTTGTTCTCAAATGATGAATGTTTTTGGTTTTTCAAAAATTCTGTGAGGATCCACAGAATTTTGTCGAGAAAAGTCTGCAAAAAGCAGTTCCAGTTCAAGTCTCTTTTAATATTGATTTTCTTTGAGCTGGGTGTATTCGGGGGCGGGAGGGGTCATTGCGCCATTAAAATTTTCAGAAGGGATTCTTTCGACATTTTTTCGCTTCTTTGGAAGGTCGCGTTTCTTCTTGAAGTTCAGTAGTTTTACAAGGGATATGTGTTCTTGTGCTCTGGGGAGAGGACCCCCTGCTTAAAAAAAGCTTTTTTTTACAAAAATATATTGTTTTACCGGCAGAATAGAAAATTGATTTTTTTTTCCACTTGAATGTTTTGAGTAGCGCAAGCTCTTCGCGGAGAGAAGCGGTGTGGGGTGGGGGTATTTTCTGAAACTACGGTTTTAAATAAATATATTTATTCAAAAGGGAAAAAAAATCAGATGATAACAATTCAAAAATTACGTAAAACAATTATATCATTTGATAAAATAATTGCAAAAACAATTGTAACATTTGAAATTTAAACCCAATCTAAAAGTATAACTATATTAAAGAAATTGTCCGAAAAACATATGCGTAACACATGCATTGCAGTCTCTCCCTTTCGAGTTTTATAGGCTGACGGGAACAATGTAAGTTATAGGGGAGACCGGGGCAAGATGACTATGTTAACAATTTTCGTTGTTTATTAATTTAATTTTAAGGATAGTAAAATTAACTTTACATGAGCTGTTACAGTAGTCCTTTGTAGCATTAAATATATTACCATTTAGTTTTTAAGATAAAAATAATGAGGGATATTTTTAGTTTTTCATAACCTTAACAAATCGTCATTTTTCCCCAGTACTGGGGCAAGATGACTTTGACGTTGGGGCAAGATGACAACATTGAAAAAGGTTGGACATAGTTTATGATTTGAATATGTTATTTAATTTAACAAATGATAACTGTGTCTTTAAATCTTACCAAGTATCAAATAAAGCATAATACATTGCAGCGTAATGTTGAAGTATTAATTTGTGCAACTAACAATGGGCACAAATAAAAATGCCATTTTCATAATTAGAACATTCCTCATGCCACCACTCTTGACTTTTACAGCACTGGATCCATTTATCTGTTGGATGGTCCCAATATTCCTCTGGACAACCAGGGCATATTATAACACCATCCTTTGAAGTTGATGCAGCTGGATTGCTTGGCACAAATTGTGTAGACTTGGATCTGCAGGAACGTAGTTCGAGTTGTTTTACTCATTTCTTAGCTTAACGGGATTATTTTCCCTAATTTTTTTTTTTTAAATAATCTATTTATTCCTTCCATTCTGCTCCTTGTTCTGACATTTCTCTGATGGGTGTTCTTGTAAGAATGTTTGAGCTCAGTTTTCTACCCGTTCTTTTTTTTCTCTTATTTAGTTGTTTTAGGCAATGCATTAAAATCAGAAACACTAACAGGTTTCTTTGGTGAATCGGAATCAGCAATTGCCGTAAGTTCTGCTTCGTCTGGAGGGTTTATATGTTGGTTTTCTACTATCAAGGACTGAGTATTAGCATTATTATTCTCAGTTTCATCACCAACGAGCTCGTCATCTTGCCCCGCGTTTAGGCCCGTCATCGTGCCCCGGACTGCCTGTTTGAACGGATTCGTCCCTATTGCCATAAAGGATGGCGATTTATTGACATTTATTCATGGTAATATGTAGTATTTAAACTAAGTTATTCATAAATATTAAAAAAACACGAGAAATCTTATCTGTATCTATAGCAGAGCTTATTTACATATGCACAAAAGTTATATCGTGGCAACTATAAACAATCAGAGCTTCAGAACTAACACAAATATGGCGATTTCTGCGTCTCTATACTATTTCTGAGCGAACAGCGGATAGGAGAGCCAGTGTTATCCAGTTGATGCTGTTACCTTCTGGAAAACGGAAAAATTAAGGTAGTCGTCATCTTGCCCGGCTCGTCATCTTGCCCCTGTCTCCCCTACTAGGAAGAAAGAAAACAGCAAAAATCACCACATTAGTTTTCGAAAGCCGGGGAGGGGGGGGGGGGGGCGAATGACGGGCCTGCTGTATTGTTTGTCAGTAGAAAACTATAAGAGAAGTCTTTCGAAAATGGTTGAAACCACTTCTCAAATACCTGTAATATTTTTTACATCGTTGAACTGCAATCATCATACATTTAAAAAACCATGGACGCCCATATGAGGGGGCTAATCGGGGCTCAAGCTCCCCCCCTCACTTTTAGAAATTAGAACTTCTTTGCTTTTAATACATTTTTCTTTACAAAAATGTAAAAAACATTTCTTCTCCAGCCGATAATGAATAAGTTATTAAAAATGTCAAATTTTAATTACTCCAATCAACTGAAAACGCGGTTTCCATGTGGAAAATATCTTGCAAAACAACAACGAAAATATCTGAGCCCCCCCCCCCTCCTACAAATTTTGCATATGGGCGCCCGTGTAAAAAGCTGTACATTACTAGAATTTTCCCTGCGTTTAATTCTCCTTCGAAAAACCTGTACTGATGACAGTAGGAAATTTTCCAAGTTCAAATTATGCTCGTAGTGACTGCATCTACCTGTCAAATACCTGCGTTGTATAATGCGAAGTTAAATTACCCTTCTAAAACCTGTTCAATACCTGCATTGTTTCTGCATTAACCCTTATCGGCGCGGGTCATTAAATTTTTTGAAATATTATTAAAAAATACAATGAATGGGATAAATTAGTCACCTAGACATAGATTTTACAGTCAAAAATTTTTTTAACTTACCTCCTTTCACTGGGGGGTGGTGTCCACTTTTGTGACCACCGCCCGTCTAGGGTAGGAAAAATTTTCTGAAGTGATTACATTTACCTCTTGTCAAAATTATAGTAATCGCGCATATTTTACGTTTTAAGCATTTTTATTAATTATTCGGGCAATTTAAGCATTAAAAATATTAAATATACAAAATCTAATGAATTTCCTATAAAACTTTTAAACTAAAACAAAGCAAAAATCTAAAAACCTTATTCATAAAGATTTTAGACAAATTACCAAACATAGTTAGAACAAGTAAACTGAAATGTTAAAAACAATTTTAGAATGCAATTTTAAGTTTAAAATATAAAATAAATATGAAAGTTTTCATTTTTTGGTGTGAAACAATTCAAAGCAGGTGGGCCCGTCTTTTTGTTTAACACACAAAGGCACATTGCATTTTTTGCTCATGGTTCGTGTTTTATGCGTATTCTTTTTTGTGCTGCACAATGCACATCTCACCTGGTTGCAATTGATGGGCATATGCTCACTATTTTTGAGCCGTGTTTCTTCTGAAACAGATGGTTTATTTTTAATTTTCAACGGCACTTCTGAGCTGCGTCGTTTCAAAAGAGAAGTCTCTTCACCCATCAACATCAGTTGCGAAATGAGTTCAACTCTAAAGTCTTTTAGGCCTCTTATCCGGCGGAACTGTGCAGTTGTTTGTTCTGCAATTGCTTGTGTATCACATATGCATTTACGACACAAACATCGAGAAAATGAAAAAAAATTCGGTGCCACCACTTATGACTTTTTCTGTCGATTTCGTACAGGGTTTTCAAATGGTCAAAGTGGTCCACAAATCCCATATTTTTATTGTACACAATAACAGATTGTGGACAAGAAACTTCCTTTTTGGAGCCATCTTTTTCTTTTCTCTCTACTTTACACTCTTTTTCCGGATTTTCCATTGTGGAAAGGATGTGTACACTTCGTCGATCATTCCATTTTATACATGCTACGTTGTCATTACTGACCGCCCAATCAAAGTCACCCCTTTGTAGCAAATTATCGGGGCTTAAATTTTTGGGCATATGCTTACGTTTCATGTTTACTGTTCCACACGCAAATGTGTTTTTCGTTTCCAGAAACCTAAACAGATCATATGAGGTGAAAAAGTTGTCCATGAAAACCCTATGATTTTTTCCATAGACTTGTTCACAAAGCGTTTTAACTACTCTTTCACCAAGTTCTTTCTCCACAAGCGCATCGTTTTTTCCAGTATATACTTCAAACTGGCACACAAAGCCAGTTTTATCGCATCTCATCCAAATTTTGTATCCACGTTTTGTTGATTTTTTTGGCATGTACTGCTTTAATGAGCTACGGCCTTTGAATTTGACCATAGACTCATCAATAGATTGCAATTCAGATGGGCGAAAAACTGACAAGAACTTTTCCGACAAATGTGTCAAAAAGGGGCGCAACTTGTAAAGTTTATCATACAATGGTTCACCTTTCTTTGGCTGCAAGGAATTGTTATTAAGGTGCAGATGGTCAAGTATCCAAGCGAACCTCTTCACTCATCGCCTTAGAAATATAAGCATCATGTGGAACACTACAGGAAAACCAGTAGTCCCTATAGCTGAGCATTTTTTTGATTCCCATTGCCAAATTAACTGCAATGAATCTGTAAAACTCCTTTGGGGTTAATGGAGAACACGTCTTGCCTAGCTGCGTCCAGTATAAATTTGTCTGGAACACTATTTGATCCCTTAGTGAAATGGAAAACAAAGCTAAAAACAAATCTAATGGAGAGTGGTCTTCCATTTCTAAAATTTCCTCCGATGGTCCGGACTCTTCAGTGAATTTAGGAACTTCATTTCTCCCCTTTCCTCTACGGATCCATTTTACTTCGGAGATTTTTGAGGGTCCAGGAACATTTATATCAATGCAATCTTCTTCAGAATCAGAAGAAATGGGAGGAGGAGGAACACTTTCAAAAATAGATTCGGACACTGCTTCCTTATCTGAAGAAATCTCAGCTCCTGAGACGTTAGATTCCTCATCAGATGGAAGCTCATTGAATAGCAACAGAGCTTCGTCTGCATTAAAAAATCTTCTAGGCATATTGAAGATTTCAACAATTACAACATTACAAATGATAAATTACTACTATATAGAAATAAATATTTACAGACTAAAAATATTAAATGAAAAAATACGGCTAATTAATACTATTTGCAGAAGAAAAATATCAAAGATGAGAGCGTAAAAAGCAAACAACTGTCTGGCACGAAAAGCAAATCTCAAATGTGTGCAGTCATGTGCCTTCAAAGTTAGCTGTTCTGTCTCAAGAACCCAAGATAAATAAACAAAATCTCCCTCTTCACAAATTCCATTTGTTCCCCCTTCTCTGAAAAGTATCAAGTTACAACTTTCCCCACTGCAGCTGTGAGGAAACGTCGAGATGAGGAAAATCGGATGCTCTCGGAACAGTGGGCGGTGTCCACGTTCGGGGATACCTGCAAGAGAACCTTGTTTATGTATCCAAAAATAAACTTGAACCTTTAGCAAAAATATGATTGAATGCCTCAAGGGTCCTGAAGGAAAATGGTTGACTGTTTCAGCAAATGTTATGAATTTTAAAATCTCGAAAAAATTGTTGTATTTGAGGTCGAAAATCGAGGTATTTTAAAAAAGAAATTAAGGCAACAAAAAGAGACATAAGTAGTAGTGCTGCCATCTATGAGCATTAAGAAGAAATAAAAGATACTAATGCACCAATTTTTGAGGTTTTAAAGGAAAAATTTTTTTTGCAGAAATTTTTGAAATTGGTGTCCCTTTTTGTGACCACCGCGCCGGAAAGTGTTAAACCTGTATCCCAGTTTTCCCGACGAAAAACATGCATTAACCTTCCTAAAACCTGTAGTTCATCAATACAGGTTTTATGCTGACATTTTTTCCTGGGACCGTAGCGGGTTAGGAATGTAAGGTCTTGACACGCGAAGGGAGGATAGGCGTACTAAAGGTCAGAATGATATGTTTCGTATTCTGCATTACGCCATTGCGTTTGATAGTGATCCTCTTCACTCCACTTACGTGTTGGTCTCTCATTTCTTCTAGAATTTCCTCCTCTGGTGTAAATAGAAGGTTCGGCTCCGAAATGATGCCCCGAGAGTGGTTCAATGTTGAGTGTGCCGAAACTGTACAAAGATGTGAACCTAATTGTTTGATAGCTAGGATAGATTGAACTTGCTTAAGGTGCTTAATTTCGCCAGTACGTGTTTTTTTTTACAGATTGAAATTCACCGAAAAGATTTACCAAAACTTCGTTTAATTAGAAATGGGGAAACGGCAGTAAATGCGAGATTTTCTTTCTTTTAATAATAAAAAATTTAGCGGATGTAAGCGATTCTTTCTGACGCTCCCCGCAAGGGGGAGAGGTATTCTTTGTTGTCATCCATAAATTAACATGAGAACTGAGGGGGAAAAATAGGGTCTAGCCCCTGTGTAGCCTCCCCCCTGCACAGGGGTAAGGCTTATACACCAGGGTACCTACCCACCTGCTATCCCTGACGTCAACCGTTTGTAGCATCGACTACCCCCGGTACCACACGAGCACGGTAGACACACCTTGGCTTAGGGGGTTTTGTCCGAATTTGGTAAGTGTGATGAGGGAAGGAAGGGAACAAAAAACCCTTCCCGCCGATATTCTGTTTGAGCAACTGGGGGTTTACTACTCCTCCCAAGAGATCGCCCCGAACTCACCACACCGCAAGCCCCCAACCACGACAAGGGAAACGGACAGGGGGGGGGGTGTTATACATGTAATTAAATAAAAAGCTTGTCTTAACCCAAGCATACACATTTTTTACTACATTATTTGGTTAATCAAGTAGATTTACAAAATTTATATTGTACTAATATGAAATATAAAGTTAACATTTATTGACTTGGAAGTTTTTTTCTAAAATCGACTAGAAAGTGTCGGGGAATTTCATTTTTGAAAGTTTGTGGCAAGTTACTTGGAATTTTGAAAACTAAAACAAAATATCACCCGTGAGAGGCGATGTAGATGCCTGAGATTCGTTGGATACTGCTTATAAGGATATTTTAAAGAACTTTTATTTATCATACATCTATTACATTGTTCGCTGCTTATATGGGTCACATATGTTTTTGGTTCTGTTATCGACAAGCCTCATATAGCCTGTTAAACCATTCGATGCTGAGGAAATTCTTTCTGTTCAAAAGAACCAGTTCTTAAAAGCTATGAAAATATATCCTGTAATAAAAGACAACCTTTTGCTATAAATATTTTTATTAACTTTTAAGTTATATGTATAAAGATAAACTGCACATTTACAAGTTGCCTAAATTATGCGTTGAATCATGTTACTGAAGTATACGTTACACAACGTTTTTACCATGTTTTCGGCAAAAGTTTGATCATATGGCACAATAATTTTCACAAAGGAGTTATTGTATGATGAAAATACAATAAAACGGCCACTTTTCTGCCCTAATTGTATACATTCCCAGCTGTACCTGGCCATAATATTTGTTTTTTTTTTTTTTTTTTGAACATGAGTCAGAAGTATGTTCATTGATTCTCAGATACAGGAGGGTCTGCACAACCCCATCGGCTGGTGCAGATTTCGTCATAACTATGCACTTGATTTCAATTAGAATCAAGCATTCTTCTTCTACCGCTATTCCGTCAGGACTGTACCCTAGCCATGGGATTGCTGGTAGTACCAGCAGGCCGTAATTAAAAATTGGCAAAACATTTTTTTGTTGGTATTGTTCCATTGCAACAGTTTCAGTCTTTGATCCATATAATCATCGCTTCATTCTGAAAAGTTTTGTTCAAAATGTCGCAAATTTTTCCATCCCAATTTGCAGCTTTATTTTTCGAATATGTATATAGTTCGTAACATGCTACCAGTGATCCTGCTAGACAGTTCAGCCAGCCACCTTGAAGTCTTCTGCTGAAGTTTAGCAATGTTGAACGCTTTGGAAGAATTTACGTTGACATTATCATCGTAATAACCCTTAATATCTTTAGAAAATGCCTCCACCTTTTGCCTCTTTGAGGATCTTATTGAGTAAAGCATCTTCGGATTGAAAACTATGAATAAAAAGGAAAGTAAGTGAATTGCATAACAATAAGATGAGAATAACATTAACATTTAAATGAACAAAATAAAATCAAGATATACAGCACGAAATAAGAAGAAAAATTGCAGAGGCGTGTTCTGGGGCTTTTAGAATCCCAGGATTGGGTTTCGGATACGGCAGGTGGTTTTTACCATCCAATACTGTCGAAAAGTCGATGAAAGTGTCAAACTTTCCATGTAGGAAAATTACTTACTATTACTTTCAAAAAAATATTTCAATTCATGCATACAAAATGAAATTTTTAATGAATAATTCAATCTCTGTGTGACGAGATTAAAATAGATTGCATAAATAAGTTATAAGATATACTTGTATGTTTAGTGTGAATAAATGTTAAATAAAAAACATTACTTTGGAAACTGTCATATACCCCACCCTTGGCGACTTTTTCCTGTTGGCGCCAAGAAAACGATGTATGACGACATATGTCATACATTGTTCTTAGCGATGCTTTTTTAGCGCCAACAGGAAAAATTCACATAAAAAAACATGATCTAAGTATTTCAGAAATCAATATATATAAACAACATAAAACCACAACACAAAACATCGCGAATATTTACTTCAAAAATACCAGAAACTAGAAAGTTTTTGTACACAAAGAAAAATTACTAGTAGGTACTTAAAACGCTTAAATTAACAAATTACTATCACAGCTCACCAAAGAAATATGTACCAATAGAAATAAAAGCTATTTTCCAACATGCATTTCGTCGAACAAAAACAATTCTCATACTCTACTAAAAAAGAGCACAGCGATTCAATATGCGATGTTTAAAGCAGAAAAAACCCCAAAATGTAACTATTTCAGCCAAAAAAAAAAACGCTTAGTTATTCAAATTTTGATGTTTGAAGAGTAAAAATGTCTCGACAGAACATCCCAAACATAAACAATACAAAAATAGCATGTATTAATTTGCTATCCAGACATACTTTCAAAACACCTATTATATTTTACATAAAATAACAATTATAAAATTTATAAATATTTTTATAAAATGCTAGAGTCAACTTATTTTCAGAAATTCAGTACCTAAAGGAGTCACGTTTATAGAATATGTCTTAATAGTTCACGGCATCGATAAGAATTAACTTTAAGAACAAAATAACCGTACTCTTTTTGTAAATACATACAGTAAAAATAAAGTAAAAAACTACAAGAAACCCTCAAGATTTTGTAAAAACAAAGAATTTCGGAAGTAAGTTTTTTTTTTTTAATTCAAAAAAAAAAAAAAAAACTTTTTTATGGTATAAATCCTCACACTCAGTCTGAAACAAAACAGCATATGACAATTGCACGTTACAGATACACACCAAGTTGGAGTTTACTTTTAATTAACGTTAAAGTTTGAATAAACTGGCATTTTCTAATATTCATTTAAACACAATTACTGAATTTAAACAAAAAATAAGCTTTCCTGTAAGGTATATTGCACGAAAAAACAATTTCTCCTGCCTGAAACCGGTAACAAGTAAACAAGTATGAACAAATCTAAGATTGCCTTCGAGTTACCAAACACAGATTAGTTTCGCCAGGGATGCTATGCTTAAAAAAATATCGCCTCATTGGCGAGTAAAATATTTCAATTTTGTGCAAAAAACCGGATGTCGCCAAATGGGGTGGGGGGGGGGTATATCACATCTGTAGCTTACTTTTATTCTGTTTTTGATATTTTCTCACGAAATACAATTTCTCTTTAAAAAAAATTTCGGACAGGACCGCAAAAACCATGGTTTTTACCGTCCTGTCCAAAAACTTGCCAACCCTGGTAGAAACCTTTTTATACATGCAAAAAGATGTAAGCCAAAACAATATTCCGATAAAAGTTTAATATACGAGGGCGAGTCAAATGAAAGTGAGCCAATGCGAATATATGACAAAAGGAGTACTTTATTTAAAAGTAATCACCATGGGCATTTAAACATTTGTCCCATTGACTAACGAGTCGCGTGATTCCATTCTCATAAAACTCCTTGGGTTGCTGCTTCAAAAATTCTGAAACTGACTCCTTCACGGCATCGTCCGACACGAATCTGGTTCCCTTTAGGTGTTTTTTCAATTGCCCGAAAATGTGAAAGTCGCAAGGCGACAGGTCGGGGCTGTAGGGCGGATGATGCAGCGTTTCCCACTTGAACTTCGCCAGTTTTGTCTTAACCACATCAGCGACGTGGGGACGGGCATTGTCATGCGGCAAGATGACCCCATTCGTCAATCTTCCGGGTCGTTTGTTCTTGATAGAGACACGCAGGCGATCCAGCGTTTCGCAATATCGGGCACTATTGATAGTCTCTCTAGGTTTAGCAAATTCGATCAGTAATGGCCCCTGACGATCGAAAAAAAAGTCAACAGCACCTTACCTGCGGAGATGACGGCCTTTGCTTTCTTTGGGGGTGGCGAATTCAAATGTTTCCACTGTAAGCTCTGCCGGCGTGTTTCAGGCTCGTAGTGGTGGCACCATGATTCGTCCCCTGTCACAATTGCAGTCAAGAAGTCGTTACCCTCATTGTGATACCGGATCAGATGAGTCAAGGCAGCGCCGAACCTCTCTGTCTTCTGGCGGTCGTTCAAAATCTTGGGCATCCATTCAGCACACAAGAGCCGATAACCGAGATGGTCATGAATTATGGTGTGAACCGAACCGTGACTGATGTTCACATGCTCTGCCAGTTCATCGATGCTTATCCTCCGTTCTTGTCTAATCAGCTCATCAACCTGTGCAATTGTGTTGGGGGTGATTGCACGGTGGCTTTGGCCCGGTCTTGGATCGTCTTTGCAACTTTCACGTCCTTCTTTGAACCGTTTGCACCAACGCTTCACAGTGGCCAATGAAATGCAATGTTCACCGTACACGGCAGCCATACGGCGACTAATTTCGTGTTGGGAAACACCTTCAGCAGTCAAAAACCTGACCACACCACGCTGTTCATCTCTTGGAGCGTCCATTATGTCACGAACCGATTTCAACCCGGATTATGGGAACATTAAAGAACTATTATCCTCACACTTACGTATCACTTTTGTAAATGAGGGTTGCCTGTGTGCTGCGCGCATGCGTCGCGGTTGATGGACTGAGCCATTATTGCGCAGGGTAGGTTGGCTCACTTTCATTTGACTCGCCCTCGTATATACAGTATAACACTACCTGGCATTTTAACTATGTAACTTTTTCTTAAACTGCAATGACTAGTTTGCACCAAAAAAATTATTTTAATATCAAAGCTAAATTTACGATTTATCCTTATATTTTTCAAGGAACAAGCAATACTTTTGAAAAGTTATACTACTGAGGGAAAATTGTTTAAAAGCAATGTATTTATACGTACCGAGTACAGTGTACTAAAACAGCCACGCTGTGTTTACATTTTCCGTTAATACCGGCTTTACAGCTGCACAAAACTTTATCAGTAGTTGCTGTATTGATATCCTTCTATAAAGTTGCAGAAATTGAATGAGGAATTGCACTCAGTTCACTTGATTGCAAACCCAAAGCGAAGAGTTCCACAGTCGTGGTCGTGTTTACTTTAATGCCACACATTATTACGTGATTCGAATTAAGGATTCGCTCAGCTTCGATGATGCAGCGAGAGCCTGACTGCCCAACAGCATATCCAAAAATGTCCATCATAGAAATTCTCAGTCCATTGTTTGAATTCGCCATTTCACTCACGCGTGAAGCAAAAATTCTTACTAAGGAAACCTATGAGCTATATACTAGACTGAAAACTAATTATAAGAACAATATAATACAAAATAATATAATAATACAAAACTAAACAATAATTAAAACTATAAATAACTACATACAATGCTAAATTACTAACTAATCTCTATATTATAGCTCAAAGAGTATCCAACTAGCATGAAACACGAGTGAGGCCGCAGTAAACAGTTACGGGTTACAGGGTTCGGTCCGACACTCACGATTCCGGCGACGCCCACTTTTTTAAAACTGGAATCGCTAATTATACAGTTGTGCGTTTATTACTAAACCTCTGCGACTCAGGTTGGTTGGAAACAATAACTCATAACTACCCTGTACGTGGCCACTCATTTTCCCCATGTGACAGAGATTTTTGAATCATTCAGCGTCCCTCGAGAAAGATAGACAGGATTTATACTCCTCATGGATTGGCAGAGCTCATGCATATTCATCAGGATTTCTAAAATTATTTGTCGGCTTTCTCAGTTGAAATTACCAATCTTTGTGACACGGCGAGAAGAAGCGGTAGCAACTCATATTCCAGTAGAGCATTTACGAAGCTTACACGTGGTAGATGACACAAAATTAATTTTACATGCTTGCCCTTATTGAGGGAGCGATCATTTGTGATTATGATGGCGAAAATGTTAGAAGTGTGGATGCTCCAACGGAAAATATTTGTGCTGCGAGCAATACGATCAATCAAGCGTGTCAGACCCGTCCTTCATATCGTAGTAAAGGTACAAATGTATATTTAGAAAAATGTATTGTTTCTTCTGTTACTTCTAGTAAAATTCAAACGAAGGATTTTGGTACACAAATGTCTCCTACTCATAAATGATGCGTATATGCTGATTGTGTGACAGTAGAGTCTGGAGCTTCCGAAAGTCCCACTTCAGACGAGGACTACCACGCTAATTCAAAGGAGCAAATTTTAAAACTAACTCGAATGGTGATAGAGCGAAACCCTAAGTTGTGCATAGGCATCCCGGAAAGCAGTGTTTTCTTAATGCATTGTATACTGTTTCAAAATTACCAATCATAAATATTGATAATGTCTTTTAAAAAATAAGGCTAAATGATTCTTCCGATATTTTGGGCATAGAGTTTGGTGCACACAAAGCTACAGCTAGTAGAAAATTTTCAAATTATGTACGTGTAATATTAGTTAATGGAAACCGTTATTGTCAGCCCATTTAGGATGCATGTTAGAAAATGCCCTTCTATAGTTTTTAGAGCCAGGTATTCAAAGGTTGTGTTCAAAGGTCCACTATTGATTTGCAGGGAAATTGAGTTTGAAAAGCCAAGCAATCCTGTACATCAGGCATTAACTTAGCAGTGTGTAGCGAGTGCAGGGCTTAGCTTGCCCTTTATCCGCTTTTGTTCGTTTAAGATTTCAGTGAACTCATCTGATTAATTTTTAAGAGCTTTTATTTACATACATTCTCTAATCCACTGTACAATATACACAAGAATCACCATAAAGCATAACGCACAACATGAAACAGATCAACCACAGGTCAGAGCCAGCGCACAACACAGCTGCTCTCTATCAGACCTCAGTCACCTCTCTCCCAAACATCCCTTCGCTCCTCCGCACCCGAGCACCAGGCTGAAGTAATCGTGCGACCAGGAGAGAGGGGTCGAGAAATGTCACTGTTGGGGTGCCGGACACTACACAGTGTAATGTATGATTCGTATACACTAGATGGTTTAATGAATTTTATATCCACTGAGTATGAAGGAAGAGCGTCTGATGCTGCTATTGTAGAATATTGCCTATTTTTAAACTATCTCATTCCCGGTGACTGTCATGGCAGATAGAGGCTTTAAGCATTTAGCTGCTTTATTAAAGAGTAAACAGTATAGAGTTATTCGACCTTCATCTGAAAGTGCCACTGAGAAGAGAAGCAAAATGGAGCATCTGAAAGAATAGCGGCTCTTCGCATTCAAAGAACCATAGGTAGACTCCGTGACTTTACTGTGTTAAAAAATAAACCTGTGTTGTTTAATAAACCACATACATTAAAATTGTATGTGGGTTATTAAATTTCCAGCATCAGTTAATAAAATGTTAAAAAAAATTTTGTAATTATTTTCAGTTTTTAAACAGGTTACTGCAAAATTTAACAATATTGTTAGGTAAAATATTTTTCTTATTTATTAAAGCATAAGGTCATTCACAAGCATTTTTCCAAATTTCTAGTATAATAATATTTACATGGTGAAAAATTAAAAAAAAAAAAACACTTATTAAAAAATGATCGTTAATTAACAAGTTTTATTAGCTCGAC
Organism: Uloborus diversus; assembly: GCF_026930045.1. Classification (NCBI taxonomy): domain Eukaryota; kingdom Metazoa; phylum Arthropoda; class Arachnida; order Araneae; family Uloboridae; genus Uloborus; species Uloborus diversus. The sequence goes on along the minus strand of NC_072739.1, from coordinate 44,123,924 downwards.
TTCGCATCGGTCATACCAGATTCACCCATAAATACCTCTTATGTCGTGAACCAGTTCCAGCATGCATTACATGTAATGCATATCAGACTGATAAAATTTTTAAGAGGGGTGGTATATGATAGAGATGGTTTATGTGGTGTAAAAAAAATCATATATAATTGCAAAATTTAGATAATCTGTACTCTGGCTAATGAACAAATGAAATGATTGTATAGTGGAGAATAATAGCATTATCACTCATCAAAAAATGGGATTTAAATTTCCTTCTTGAATCAATATTATTAAGTTAATATTCTGAAAAATCTTGAGCGAACAACTTACCATTTTTTGACTCATTTATATATTTTAATGTAATTGGAATACTTATAGACAACATTTTTCTTCACATATTTATATTTAAAAAAAACAATTAAAAGGAAACACTTATTCTATAGAATAGGCATATCTTTGTTTTCAACGCCAATTAAAAAAAAACACGCGACGCTGGGATTCGACGATCCCAACGTTTATTCAATTCACTAAAATTTCTCTTTCACTAGCGAGGCAGCCATTTCGTTTGATTTCGCATAGCCGTGTTGAAGTAATCACAGTCTATATGTTAAATTGGTTATAAAAATGATCATAGTAGACTGAATATAAAGGATCATTTTTTTTTTTTTTTAATATTAATGATGAAACTAATATTTTAAAGCGTTGTGTAAGAATAAATGCAAAAATCCCATATATTTACGTATAGTGGAAAATTATAAATCAACAATAAATTCATAAAAAACAACAATTCAATTTTTGTGAAAACTTACCATCATTCTTTTTATTTTAATTTGATATCATGTTTTTATCAAAAATATTAAACCAAATCACCAACAATAAAAAAACCACATCAAATAATATTATATGTATATATATATATATATATATTCAATTTGATCAATGCTTAAACCATACTTAAAATTGGATAATTCACTATGTACTTAGTTGATATTTTGGATAGCATCGAAATGCGACGATTTCTCTGCTCATTTGAATGCATTCAATATTTAACGGCTATTTCCTTTGTTTTTTTTATCGAATGAATTGGCTATGTATTGCTTTATCACTATTGAGACTTTTGAAGATCACATGCTTGGAGAAACTATTGTTGATCCACTGAAGATGAAGACAGGATTAAGTCGAAGCCCTTATAGGCTATTTAGTTGAGTGTTCGATAAATTTCTGGGAATGTTGATGAATCGGCAAGTTCGTTATTTCTGGAACAACATCAAGTGATATTGAACTTGTTAAATTTTGCGACTATAAGTAGTAATTGGCGTCTTGAAAAAAAAAACTTGAAGATGTTTTGCAATTAATAAATTCCTTGGACTATTAAAAAATTGGCAAGTTCCTTGATTTTTGCAGCAACATCAAGTGGGTATTGACTTGTTGATTTGCGACGAAGATCAAAAATTTTACTTCTAAATACACAGCTTCTTGATTAGTATACTTGAACATTCATTAAAATACTTATAGTCCATATCTTACTCATGTTTTCAGATATCGAAGAAACTTGTATTTTTTCCTTTTCTGCGGCTGGAACAATACACACCGATTTCGGACCCACATGATGCTGCTTTTCCAGGAGTACTGCACTGGACTTTTTTGAAGATAAATCAGAATCACAAAAACGAAATAGCACAAGGACGCTGTGTCTCAATATCCAATCACATTGTTGCATTTAAAAAATGACAGCATAAGACTCCACCCTTATTTTTTCAAATTTAGGTGAACAATTTTGGCTCGTGTTGGTGCTGCCCTCTATCAGTACAAAATACCAATATTGTAAAAATCCCAAAAAATAAAAATGTTAAAGTCTGATTCTTTAACATTACTCCCCCCCAAAGGAAAAAAAAACATATGATATCACAATGAAATAGTTTCAAAAAAAATTTTGAAATGGTAAGTTCACAATGGTTTCAATGGAATTGAAAACAACTCTGGATTAGCATGAAAGAGTTATCAAGGGGAAAAAAAAATTTTTGTGGTTCCTAATGCATATGAAAACATATTAAAACTGAAAAACTGTTCAACATTCAAATTGCAACAATTGTACATTTCCTGAAAATTTCCATGATAATTCACAATAAATATTGCAGTGTTAGTTACAACATTCTCCAAAGTAGCTAATTTTAGACAATGATCAACCATTATTGCAATCATATATCAGGTAGCTAATCTGATATTAATCATTAAAGTGATTACATAGATCTTATGACGAAACAATACAAATGCATACTACAATATATAAATGCCGAAACAAAAAAAAATCATTTAAGTTGCAGGAAAAATTTTACTACAATGCAATTTAATGCTTTTATCATTTGTATCCTGCGGCTTTAATAAATAATTGTCATTTCTAAAAATTCTTTCAATGGTAAATGGCCCTTTATATTTAGGCATCAAGGCACCAGGCTTGTTTAAAATTTTAATGAATACTTTATCATTAATTTGGAATTTGTGTATTTTTCTACCCTTGAGTTGATTTTCGTGTTGTTTAAAATATTTGTCTTCGTTCTGTGCCACGGCTTTTTTATTTTCATCAGCACATTTAGCCATTTCCTTAGCATATGCATCATAATGAGACACTAAATCAATATCAGAAAAAATTTGCATTGGAACATTGATGCTTCTACCCAAAAATAGTTCGGCAGGAGAAAAACCAGTAACACCATGTTTACTGGCGTTATAATGAAGTTTAAAAATTTGAAGTTTCTGAGACCATTCACATGTATTCTCAGATAAGGATGCGACGGATTCTTTTAAAATTCGATGGGTTCTTTCAATTGTTGAGTTCCCACGAGGATAGTATATTGAAGATTTTCTATGCTCAATGTTTAATCCCTTAAAAAATTGTTCAATCTCATCAGAAATTAAATTAGGACCATTATCAGTCAAAATTACCCTAGGAACTCCGTAAGATGAAAAATAAGTGTTCAAGCATTTAATTATACTAGTAGAAGAAGTATTTGATAAACTAAAAGTTTCCAAAAATCTGGAATAATGATCAACGATTGTAAGAATAAAAAACTTATTATCAACCGATCTACATAATTTACCTACCAAATCACAAGATAAAAATGAACCAGGGCTTAAGTCCTTTTTAGGAATGAATTTTGGTACAGTGTTATTGCGCTTGGTCTTATTGGCCAGACATTTTGGACAGGCTCGACAAAATTTTTTAACAGCAGTAAACATGGATGGAAAAAAATATAATTTTTGCAAAAAATTATACGTTTTTTGAGCAGCAAAATGTGGAGTATGGGCATTTTCAATAGCAGCATTTCTTAGAGTAGAAGGAACATAAATCCTTTTAAATTTTTGAATTTTATTCCTCTTCTTTACCTCAACAATCTTAATTAAAATTTTGTCATCATCTAAACAAAATGTTTCCAAAGTATTTTTATCATTGTTTTGCAATCTTTCAATAATTTCTAAAATTTCCCTATCCTTCTGCTGTTCCTGGAAAATAATGTCCTTCGACAAGTTATGTTTTGGTTGGAAAAGATTAATGTTATTAACTGTCATTTGATTTTCCTCATATACGCGGCTTAAGAAATCGCTTGGATTTTTTGCCCCAGGGATAAATTGTGGGTCGTATGAAAAGTCACTTAAAAATAAAATCCATCTGCATACCACGTCAGGTTGTTTTTCCATGTGTAGGAATTCCGTCAAAGCTTTTGCATCACAAAAAAGAGTAAATTTGACTCCATATAAAATTTCCCTAAAATGTTTAATAGAAGAATAAATAGCGAAAAATTCCCGCCTCACAGAAGAATACTTTGATTCAGAAGGTGACAATTGCTTAGAAAAAAATTCAATTGGAAAAAAATGGTTGTTGATTTTTTGCATAAGTATAGCTGAAATGGCAATTTTGCTAGCATCAGTAACCAAAAATAAAGGAGCATCCTTTACAAAATTTTTTAGTGTTGGCTTGTTTAAAATGGCATCCTGTAATTTTTCAAAGGCATCCTGACATTCGTTTGACCAAAAGAATGGTGTGTTTTTCTTAGTCAAATTAACTATAGGAGCGACAATTTCAGCATACTCAAAAACAAGATGTCTAAAGTAATTAGTCATACCCAAAAATGATTGAACCTGCTTGGTGTCCCTCGGGATAGGAAATTTATTTACTTTATTTATGTTATTCTCAGAAGGAGAATATCCATTATGGTCAATGTTGAAACCTAAGTATGTTATGGAGGGTTTACACAGTTGAAGTTTAGCTGGGTCGAGAGTCAAGTTAAAGAGTTTCAGTCGATCAAATACCTGCTGGAGAAGATTTGATAACTGGGCTATATCATCAGCAGCCAGAATTATATCATCAAGGAAAAATTGCAAGTTAGGACCCTTTAATCCCTTTAAACAATGAGTAATCAGAGAACAGAAGTAGCTGCCACTATTCCTTGCGCCAAAAGGAAGACGCTTGGGTTGAAAATTTCCCAATTCGGAGCAAAATGCTAACTTTTCCCTATCTTCGGGTTTTAATAAAATTTGGAAAAAGGCTGATTTTAAATCGAGTACACAATATAATTTTCTACCCGCAATATTTTGCACTATCTCTGAAATCTTTGGTAGACAGATTTTGAATGGCTCAGTAATAGCGTTTAAAAGGCGATAATCAACTACCATTCTAAAATTTGGTTTTGCATTGGGATCATTTGATTTTGATGGCTTTCTGACAAAAATGCAAGGGAATGAATAACTACTAGTGGAATGTTCAATAATTTCTGCCTCTAAAAGCTTATTAATCTCCTTTTCAGCAAATTGCTTAGCTATTCGAGGTAATGGATATGGTTTAGTTGACAGAGGAAAGTCATGAAAAAGTTTAAATTCAGGTACAATAAAATCCGTAGAGCCAAGTGTTAAATAATTTTTTGAAAAAACTTCATAGTTGTCCATTAATAATTTTGTCATTTTATTTTTGTCATCCTCATTAAGGTGATCTAAGCAAAAATCATCAGGTGAAAGTTCTTTCTTTCTCAATTCCTTAATTTCCTGAATTGTCAAATTGTTTACTTGAGCGGTCAGAGAATCAGAAGGTTGTTCGAAGTCATTTTCAGAAATTTCCTGAACAGTACCTAAACCTTGATTCTTTTGAATGATAAAATCGGTGTCAGAATTGTTGTCAACAATGATGTACATTCCCTCAGCATTTTTGGCAGAATGCAGAGAAAAATTAATGCTACATTTATCCTGAATTTTACCTGGTGATAAAAGCAATAAATTGGAATTTTTAAGTTCTTTAGGAATACACATTTTTACAATTTCAAAAGAATTTGGAGGAATTTTAACATTAAGAGCAGATTTCACTTTGAAATAATTAGTTGAAAATTCCTGAACATCATTAACAATGGTATCATTGGTTGCAGAAATAGCATTAGCCTGCTTGATTTGCTCATTAGGTGAAATAGTAATGAAGTCTAATTTAGTTTTGTCAGTTATTATTCTCTTATTTACAGTGTCGAGAATAATTTTGTTACGTTGAAAAAAATCATACCCCAAAATGAATTGATAATTAGCATTCCAAGAAAAATTTGTGGTGAAAAAAAGATTTGAAAACCACTTCCCCTGAATTTTGAATTTTAAATCCACAGCTGACCTACAATTTATGCTTTCATTATTTACGGTCTTAATTTTCACTCCCCTTGACACATAATTTAATTTTGAAACCTCCTTGATTTGTTCTAAAACAGAAAATTGACAAATTGAAATATTCGCACCAGTATCCATAAGTGCATAGCATTTAAAATCTCTAAAAGTAATTTCGATGATGGGTAAGGAATTTTCAGAATTAGTGCAGGACATTAGCACCCTATTATTTAAACTTTGTAATTCATTATCTTTTTGATGGCGATTATCAAAATTTTGTAAGGTTCCCATCTCCTGCACATTTTTCACATCATCCCTTGAAAAAATATCATTGATCTCATTTGACAAAAATTTATCTTGAAAAAAATTTGGATCCTGCCATCCTACAGTCTCATTGACATGATTATGGGGTTCCGAATTCTGATGGCTAGCATAACCTCGAATACCCCCTACTAGTTTAAATTACCCTGGTTGGAGGAGTTGCGGTGGTACGGTTTGAAATTTCTTCCCCTTTGCCTATTGTGGTAACCCCTATGACCTGAGCGGTTCCTCTGGGAAAAATTGTTTTGATTGTGTCCCCTGGAATTACCTGGAAAGTACCAACATTTAGTGGTCCAGTGATTACGGCCACAAATATGACATTGAATATTTTCAAAATTGGTTTGATTTTGTGAAGTTGATGGACCCTGATTAAAATTTTTATCTTGAAAATTATTTGTTCTATTCACCTGAAGAGAATTTACATCATAATTAAAAGTTGCAGCATTCTCATTTATTCCCTTTGAACTTTTTAAATTGTTAACAGACTCTGTCAAGATGGAAATTTTTCGATTAGTTTCCTCCTGGCTTTGTAACAAAACATTAATTTCCAGTTGGGGGTTACAGAAATTCCCAGAATTGTTAAGGGCATTTTCAACATGCTTCGCAATTTTAAGTGCCTGTTTGAAAGTGTTGGGACCCTGCTTCTGAACCTCAATTCTGATGTCGGGCCTTAGAGCATCAATAAATTTGGAAAATTTTGATTTATCCACTAAATCCAAAAGATCCTTCTCTGCGTTGTTATTTGGGTTTAAAAATCTATCAGCGGCTTTAACAACACATTCACTTAAATCCGTTACGGATTGCCCCTGCTTTTGTGATATGCCCCAGAAATCCTTTTGGGCAGATTCAAAAGAAATTGTGTAAGAATATTTTCTCTTCAACTCTTGAGAAAGCTCGGAAAATGTAGCATCGGCATTTCTTTTTAAGATTTCGGAAATAAATTCCTGTGCTTTGTCTCGTAATCTCAATTTTAAGATTATTATTTTCTTTGCAGCTGACCATTTTTCGAGTTCAGCAATTTCACAAATGTTATCCAGAAATGCATGCACATTCTCGGAGTTTTCTCCACAAAATGTTGGGATGAGGGGTAACAATGAATTTGCCATGATACAAATTTTTTAGTACTTATTCAAAATATATATGCAACTCAAAAAAAATATATATATATGCATTCATGAAAAAAAATGACACAAATATTCAACCATAATAATATAAAATCATTTTGGCATTAAATTATCATATATAATCCAGAGTGGTTTTCAATCATTGATTAAAATAAGTAAAATAACCCCAGTTCGCTCACACGGCACCATAAAATGTTAAATTGGTTATAAAAATGTTCATAGTAGACTGAATATAAAGGATCATTTTTTTTTTTTATATTAATGATGAAACTAATATTTTAAAGCGTTGTGTAAGAATAAATGCAAAAATCCCATATATTTACGTATAGTGGAAAATTATAAATCAACAATAAATTCATAAAAAACAACAATTCAATTTTTGTGAAAACTTACCATCATTCTTTTTATTTTAATTTGATATCATGTTTTTATCAAAAATATTAAACCAAATCACCAACAATAAAAAAACCACATCAAATAATATTATATGTATATATATATATATATTCAATTTGATCAATGCTTAAACCATACTTAAAATTGGATAATTCACTATGTACTTAGTTGATATTTTGGATAGCATCGAAATGCGACGATTTCTCTGCTCATTTGAATGCATTCAATATTTAACGGCTATTTCCTTTGTTTTTTTTATCGAATGAATTGGCTATGTATTGCTTTATCACTATTGAGACTTTTGAAGATCACATGCTTGGAGAAACTATTGTTGATCCACTGAAGATGAAGACAGGATTAAGTCGAAGCCCTTATAGGCTATTTAGTTGAGTGTTCGATAAATTTCTGGGAATGTTGATGAATCGGCAAGTTCGTTATTTCTGGAACAACATCAAGTGATATTGAACTTGTTAAATTTTGCGACTATAAGTAGTAATTGGCGTCTTGAAAAAAAAAAACTTGAAGATGTTTTGCAATTAATAAATTCCTTGGACTATTAAAAAATTGGCAAGTTCCTTGATTTTTGCAGCAACATCAAGTGGGTATTGACTTGTTGATTTGCGACGAAGATCAAAAATTTTACTTCTAAATACACAGCTTCTTGATTAGTATACTTGAACATTCATTAAAATACTTATAGTCCATATCTTACTCATGTTTTCAGATATCGAAGAAACTTGTATTTTTTCCTTTTCTGCGGCTGGAACAATACACACCGATTTCGGACCCACATGATGCTGCTTTTCCAGGAGTACTGCACTGGACTTTTTTGAAGATAAATCAGAATCACAAAAACGAAATGGCACAAGGACGCTGTGTCTCAATATCCAATCACATTGTTGCATTTAAAAAATGACAGCATAAGACTCCACCCTTATTTTTTCAAATTTAGGTGAACAATTTTGGCTCGTGTTGGTGCTGCCCTCTATCAGTACAAAATACCAATATTGTAAAAATCCCAAAAAATAAAAATGTTAAAGTCTGATTCTTTAACACTATAACACTGGTTTGCAGAGTCGCGATTCACTGTAGAGATGGAAACTTAACGTGATTCACTATATATATTAGTGATTAAAAAAGTCAGCAGATTCAGGAACTTAGGATTCTCTGCTGTTTACTTGATGGTCGATGATTCCGTGTCATGAAGGGACTCCAAGGCTACATGATAAATGCGAATTTTTTTTCATCAGTCGTTTTCTTCCTCCAGCACGGAAAAGCCATTATTTTGGATGAAGATTTGGCTGTTTCTATATTTCTTGACTATGTAAATTTGTACTTGAATAATATGACGATATTTTAACGAGAACAAAATCTATATACATTCATTATTTTCATGGGATTATTACCCGATTTTACGTACAAAAAGGTTGTTAAAGTGAAAAACACACAAATGAACTTAAACACAGACAGTGTTACATATTTGAAGTAACTGCTCAAATTTTAATCAAATAAGTTTTAAATATTTTAATCCATCTTTGAAGAAGTTGCTGGACGATCCACCTCATCGCAATTTGTACTCCTTCCTCTAGGAGATTGGTTTCTCCTTTTTAATTAAGTGTTTGTGTCGTCAAAATGTGGACTTGTTCTTTTCTTGTTAACCAAAGTTTATTTTCAACACATCGTTTTATCCATTTTTTCTGAATTTATACTTGGTTCAAATGCTGTTAATGTTTACTTGTTCTTCACTTCTTCTTTTAAACTACTGAAGTTTTACACATTTTTCGTAAAAACACGTTTACTTTTAATACATCCTGACTTTATATTTATATAATTAATAAATAATGAAGTTAAAAAAACAAACGTTTTGTGCAGTATAGCCCTCAAGGGCTCTTACACCATTAAAACTAAATAAACCAACCAACCAACCTGATTTCCGTTGAAACTATTCCGGATATTATCCAAAATGTGCTCCATGCTGACATCTGCTTTGATTTGATCTGAAAAATATTAATTAAACAAATACATATATATTGAGGGAAAAAGTACTGTGGAATATATGAAACAGGAACATACAACATACATTGGTAAAAGAAAACTAAATGTTATGTATCAATAAACTGGCAGATAAGCCATATAAATAAAACTAAGAATATATATATATACAGTCGGACCTCCATATATCGAAGTAGCAAATTGCCGGGAAAAAAATCGATATATAGAAATTTCGATATATAGAAACAACCTGTGTTTATCATAAAAAATCTCCTAAAACATTAAAATTAAAGCTAATTTTCTTGTATGAAACCCCATTTCTAATTTATTTGAGCATCGGATTAAACGAAAGCTAAGAATTAAAAAAATAACAGAAATTACACCTTTGCGCCTTCATACATCTTCATTCTTCTGCAATTCAACTTGACCCGCAACATTAGGGTATTTTCGTTTTGACAATGGAATCGACAAAAAAAAGTAAAAAACCAATCTACTTATCCTGAATGATTTTTACTGAAGCTAAAAGACTAATAAAAATGATAATCAAACTTGAAACTGATTTTACAGTGTTACTGGTTACAACTAAGATTTGAAATGAACTTGACGGAATTTAAGAACTCCAGAACGGAACAACGACCTTTCTTCACACCCCTCAACCCCAGATTCCTTATGAGTTTCATAGCAACCTTAGTGAGCATAATTTTCTCCCTAACCTTCATTTTTCATGAGACAAACAGTCTAAAGTGGAAAAAAAAAATCTACGAATGTCTCAAGAAAAATTTCGATATATAGAGATTTTTTCGATATATAGAAAATTTCGATATATGGAAGTTCGATATATGGAGGTCCAACTGTATATATATATATATATATATATATATATATATATATATATATATATATGTGTGTGTGTGTGTGTATGCATGTTCTCCATTCAAATCCACAGTTTACGTCGGATCTCGACCAAATTTGGCTGGGACGGGCACGCGAGAAGGAACGTAGGGGGGTTTCCCAACGCTAAAAACGTACCGAACCGTTTTAATTTTAAAGTCCGAAAATGGCATTAAATGACTCTTTCTACCCGAAATAATTATCCGATTTCTTTGATTTTGGCGCCATTCGAAAACACGCGAAAAACACCCATCGAGTTCACTCATTTCCTTCGAATTCCAAAAAAAAAAAAAAAAAAAAGAGTGTAAAATCACCGGGAAGAAATCAAAGATCACTTTAACGCCTAATGGAACTCTGTTTTCATATCGGAAAATTATGGTTTGCTCTATCTTATTTTAAATTAGCGTTCAGAAGGTTGCCACCTTTTTTTCACCTCATCGCAATTTTTTCTCCTTTTTAATTTAGTGTTTGTGTCGTCAAAATGTGATTTTGTCCTTTTCTTGTTAATCAAGGTTATTGTCAACCTTTTGTTTTATCCATTTAAATGCTTTTATTAATATTTTCATGTTCTTCACTACTTATTTTAAAGTACTGAAGTTTTATACCTTTTACCTCAAAACAAGTTTACTTTTACAATATCATGATTTCATATAAGTAATATTAAATAAAGAAAACGTTTGGCGCAGTATAGCCCTCAAGGGCTCTTGTGCCATTAAAAGTAAATAAACCAACCAACCACATTTTTTTTCTCGGCTGTGACTAAATAAAATTTTGTTTTTGTTTTGAGGAAAAAATCTCCCCATTTGATTATTATTTGGCGATTTATCTCCTTTATTTTTTTTAAAGATTTTAGTAGGATTTTAGTATGCTGCGTTTAATTTATTCGGGAATTCTTAATTTGCCGTTTTCTTTCTTTAAGAATGCTTATTTTGAGGGGGAATTTTACAGTTTTTTTTTCTCAAATTGAAGCCCGATTGTTCAACACGCGTCACTTGACATAACTTTAATTTTCGAGGTAGACCGTGCGAAGCCGAGCAACGCAGCTAATAACAAATAAATTTATTGTAAATGGGTATTAAATTTCTGTCGCTAGAGTCAAATGTCGTTAAAAAACTCCTTATGAAGTTGGCTTAGTTCTAACTTTTAAAAGCATCATTTTTTTGGACTATAAAATGCCATGAAAATCAATTATTTGTTTCAAAAGAACGATAAATTTCTCTTTGCTTCATTTTAGGGCTGGGCGATGCATCGCAAAAAAAAAAAAAAAAACGGTGTATATCCCACATCATTAAACGAGTTTAGAAATTTTCTCTAAACCGATGCCTCGATTCCGCTCAGACTACAAATCCAAGCACTTACGTTCAGACACTGGTTCACGACCGTTGACGTTTTATTGCTGTACCCCATTGCAATCTTTACTCCTTCCTCCAGGAGAATGGTTTCTCCGTTTTAATATAGTGATTGTATCGTCATAATGTGATTTTATCCGTCTCATATTTTTCAAAGTTTTTTTTTTTTTTTTGTCAAGAAATGGTTTTATCCGTTATTTCAAAATGTTTTTAACTTTTACATGTTTTTAACGACTTTATATATTAAACCGCTTGAAATTGACTTTTACCTCAAAATACGTTATTTTTATCATTTTCTAAATGTATACTTGAATGAAAAATAAATAGTGTAAAACAAAAAATCGTTTGGCGCAGCATAGCCCTCGAGGGCTCTTGCACCATTAAAATCAAATCAACAACCAACCACAACGCTGTCGTAGCAGGGGCACCCTGGTAGGAGATCACTGTGACCTTCCAAAAATATCCTTATTCAACATTTTTTTTTCTGTCAATTCGGTAAATTTGGAGACTACTTTGTGAAAGTTCCTTTTTAAAAAATAATGATGTTTAATTTCTCTTCTCGTTAGATACATGTTTGTGTGCATACTCCTATTTTATCATTTGGTACTTCAGAGTATAATTCGGCAAATTAAAAAATTTCCCTCCTCTCAAAAATTTTAAGCTATGTTTAGAAGTGTCATGAGGGAATCCCTCTGGATACGGCCCTGAGCCTAGATAAAATTTGAAACTGTTCGTGAACTGAAATGAGTCCTTAAAACACGCGGTATTCCTGAATCTTATATTGCGGCCAACAGAAAAAATGTGAAGTTGAAAGTGAGTAGTGGTAGTGAAACCAGAATTTTTTTTCCAATTATATTTACTGCTTTTATAATATTATTAATTGGGGTGCCTCAAAATTGGAGATCAACATTTGTTGTTCTGTAAAAAGAAAAAAATATATTGCAGAAATTTGTTTTAAAATATATCAAAATTTTCTGCAAACTTTGGAAATTTTCCCTCGCCAAGAGCTAATGCCTGTCTTTAGCCAGTTTTGATATCTGCTCTCTCTCTCATGAAGCATATCAGTCATTAGCTGGGCCCTAGTTTATGATAGGCTGACACCGCCTTAAGTTGACCCTGTCGTTATTAGCCTCTAAAAGAAAAAAAACCCTTGAAAGAAATACATGAGGTCTAACATGTTCCTAACAGTCTTGTGTAGATAAATTATTAGGATTTTTCAGATATTTGACAAAACATCCAAATTCTCAAGTAACTACACCACTTTTCTGTTACACAATATTCTGCCAAAATAGTTCTAAAAACATTAACAAGTAGAAAGAGAACAACATTGCTTACCTGCAAGATTATTTCTTTCTTCCTTTGTAAGGTATGTATACCCAAGTGAAATCTCATGTCCAAAGTGCGTCTAAAGAAAAGTAACTTCTACTTGTGTTTCTTGTAGGACTACTTCAACTGACGAAGGGCAGTTTGCGCGCATTTTCTTGGATCCTAATCCTTTGATGTCTCGCTCATTACTTCCACTGGGAGTGTAGAAGCAAGAACGATGGCACGTATATTGCCCTACCTTATTTCCTTCTGTATCTGTTTGCAGAGGTCTATGCAAAATGTATGATGTACAGCCTTCTTTTTCCATACCATATTTCCAAGTATGAAAATCTGAAAAGGAGTTAATAAAATTTTTAGAATTTCAATTTTACAAATATGGGGGAGAAAATTCTAAACATTACTACAAATTAACAAAAGTGCCAATATACCTTGTTTAAAAGGGAAAACTAATTCTTTTTCGATTGATACACCATACTCTCATTCAACATGAAGTCTCAGGTTTCTCATGTTCGTGAAACGTGTTTCACATTCCGGACACTTCAATATTTGATTGCATGAATTGATTTTGCAAACATGAATTGATTTTGTGTACATTACGGAGGTACTTGTGTAAATTGTACACTTTTGAGAACCTTTTCTCACAATATACACAAATAGCTGTACCGCTCACAGATGTAGATGCAAGCACGCTCCGAAAAAAAATCATTTACAGGGTCCTGGGAAGGGTCGTTTGTTTGAAAATAACAACTCATTGCGATAAAAAAAGCACAATACAGTCAAACCCCGCTATAACGAACCCTCAACGGACCGACTTGAGAGATCGCTATAACCGGGGATTCGCTACATCCGATTTTCCAAAAAATAGTCAAAATTCAGTAATATTTTACAATAATAATCATCATAATTGCACAATGACTTAATTAGTAGTTAGGGTAGTAAAATTAAGTTTTAGAAATAACCAGTAACTATATTTTACTCAATAATAAGCAAATTAAAATTTTACTTTTTTTTTATTTATCAGTAGCATGGAAGAAAGACGTTATTTTCGGTTGAAAACTTTTGTATTTTGTATACATATCAATTTTTTTCTCAACTACTGCAAAAGAATCCACAATATGTTTGTCAATGTCTTCAGTCGCAAAAAAATTGTTCAAAATATTTACAGCTGCTTTTGCAGCAGAAATGGACCCAAGATTTTTTGTTTGATTTATAAACTAGAGAGAGTTTCTTCACGTTCTTAAAGCACCTGGGTTTATTCGATTTTCCAATAACCATCAACTTTCGTTTTTCAAAGCCAGTCATGTTAGCACAAATAAGTGGTTATCCGTGTGTTGGAGTGTTTTCCGCCGACACATTTTTCACCTTTTAACTTCAATGTTTGATTTGGAGTCAGCTTATAAAATAAGCCCGCTTCGTCGGCTCTAATAAAAATATCTTTTTCGTCGTAATCTCGAATGATGTCCGGCCACACATTTTGCATCCAATCCTTCACATCAGAAGAGCACACACTTTGCAGCTTCACCCACAACTTTTCCACTCGTTATGTTGTGCCGTTTCTTGAATCTATCCAACCACCCGTTAGAACAGACAAACTCTTTTTCATTAAAATGTTCGGCAAATTCATTTGCCTTTGCCTGCAGAATGGCTCCCGTTATCGGTAAATTTCTGTTCCTCTCCAGAGTGAACCACTTAAATAACGCTTCGTCTACATTTTCCCTTACTGCTTTTCGCATTTTTTTTACAGCCGTTTATGTTTGTTTCATAGGCAGAAACAATTGCATCACGGTTCTGCCAAATAGTGGCTACAGTAGATTTTTGGGAGCGAAAATTTTTTGCAAAGTGAGGATTAGGTTTCGCCACTTTCCAATTTGCGAATTAATTGTACATTTTCTTCAACAGAAAATGCTTTGCCTTTATTTCGCCTGGCCATGATGATTTCTACCTAGTTCACACGATTATCCGCAGTGGAAATTAAACTAAAAATCAGAGCAAACGCACGAGTGACCAATAATCTCGTTCTCTGACTAAAACCAGTTGAGAAAATTGAGGGAGCTTGAAAATCGGCTCGCCCCCCCCCCCCCCCCCCCTCCTGAAGAAGCAAATGCTCTTGCAAGGAACAATAAATGAGGAATGTGGTTTGGACTAGAGATTTCCTAGAAAAAGGGTTGAGAATTGTAGAGAATGGAGTTTGCTGAGAGAACAATTGCTAATGAATTTCATTGGGGCATGTGCAAAGAACTTGAAAAATCAGACATTTTAGGATCGTTATAGCCGATTTTTTCGTGTTTCTGGATCGTTATAAGTATATGGAATAGTATTAATGACATAGGGCTTCAGTTCGGACCAATTAAAAGGTTCGCTACAACCGGGAGATCGCTATATCCCGGGTTCGCTATAGAGGGGTTTAACTGTAATAAAATAGCTAACGATGGCAAAAAGTAACACAACGTGATGAATAACTATGCAGTTACGGTAAACAGTTAAGCCAAGGCATAGCAAGACGCCATGAGCCGTGATTACATGACCCGTAATACAAGTCGCCAAAAGCAGGGTTGTAATATTTTGCCTTGTGCCACGCATGCGCAGAAGAGCGGAATAAAGTTATACTGAGATCCTTTCCTCTTTCCAAGTTTGAGAAATTCATATTATACTGTTCACTCGTTAAAATGGCTAAGCGAAATCAAATTTCTGTAGATGTGAAAGTGCCAAATTTTGACTGCAGTCGGTGAGAATAAATGTCCAAAAGCTGATATCGCAAGACAGTTTGGTATCCAAAAAAGCACGTTATTCATGATCCTCAAAAACAGAGGTAAAATTTTAGCAGCGAATGATGCAGGTGTCTCAAAATCCAGAATGCGTGCACGAGAGGGAAAATTCCCGCTTTTAGGGAAAGCCTTAGTGGAATGGCTCAAAGTGATGCGGTCATGTAAAACTCCAATAGATGGAAATGTCTCATAAGAAAAACTAGGATTTTTTCTGAAAAAATGGATGTTGAAATAGATTTCAAAGCTTCAAATGGAGGGCTTGAGAAATTCAAGGAAAGGCAAGGACTCTCTTTTAAAAAGCTATGCGGTGAGAGTGCGGAAGTCAATGTTGCAACAGTCAATGGATTGAGGAAAGAAAAATTGAAAACTCGACTAGAAAAATATGAGCCAGACGACGTATTTAATGCAGATGAAACAACTCTCTACTACAAGCTGTTGCCTGATAAAAGTTTGGCACTAAAAGGTAAAGAAAATGCACCCGGAGGAAAACGTTCAAAGCAATGGTTGACAATTCTTCTTGCGGCAAACATGACGAGAACCGAGAAGTTGCCTCTTTTATTAATCTGGAAGTCGGCAAACCCGAGGTGCTTTAAGAGTGAAAACTTTACACCGATTGCGTACAAAAACAACAAAATAGCGTGGATGACTGGTGCCATATTCGAAGAATGGATTCGAAAACTTGGCCGGAAGATGGCTGCAAGTAAAAGAAAGATTTTTCTGATTGTTGACAACTGCACTGCTCATCCCGCAATCGGCAATTTAGAAAATTGGAATTTCTCCCTCCTAATGTCACCACAATACTTCAACCCTTAGATCAATGACTTATACATTGCTTCAAATCCAACTACCGTAAAATGTTAGTCAGAAGAATGATTGCCGCTATGGAAAACATGAAAATGTACGACATTGATATCCTAGGTGCTATGCATCTAGCCAAATCAGCATGGAATGATGTTCCGCAAAATACAATAGCTCATTGTTTTCGTCACGCCGGCTTTAAGACGAAAGAAGAATTTCAGAAAGAGTTCAGAAATCAGTTGGCTGAATTCCGACTGTTGCCGGAACCTTTATTGCCCGGTGCTCCTTTAGATGACACTCCAGACACCAATGAAATGACCCAGCTCCTCAGTGTCAAATTTCCGATCACCAATTATCTTTTAATGAGTTAGTGTCGATAGACGAAAATTTACAGTGCTGCCAAGAAAATCTGAATGAGGATGATTTTATTCCCCGTATTACAGGGAATTAAGAAGTCTGCTATTTCGACGACGGAGAAGAAATCGTCCAAGCTTTTGAAGAAATGAATGAAAAAGAAGTCATCAATGCCTTGCGTCAATATTTTGAAGGACAATTTAATTCTGAAGAAATCCAAAATAAATTGCATTTGATCCAGCCCTCCACTAGAGGTTTCGGATCATTAAATATCACCAGGAGAGAACAAGTCTTATTAACTCGACTTCGCATTGGACATACCAGATTTCACTCATAAATATCTCTTATGTTATGAACCAGTTCCAACATGCATTTCATGTGATGTAAATCAGACAGTGTTGCACATTTTATGCAACTGGCCAAATTTTAATCTAATTTGTTATAAATATTTTAATAATTTTAACCCATCTTTGAAGGAGTTGCTGGGGCAGAGCTACCCCATCGCAATTTGTACTCCTTCCTCCAGGAGATTGGATTCTCCTTTTTAATTTAGTCTTTGTCTCGTCATTATGTGCTTTCGTCCTTTCCTTATTTTTCAAGATATTGTTTCGTCCATTTTGTCTTTATCTTCAAATTGTTTAAATGTTTTTTATCGGCCTGCACTTTTTAACACTAGCACTTGAAGTTTTATGCTTTCTTCTTCAAAATATGCTTTTAATTACCTTATTCTTTAATGAAAAATAAATAGCATATAATAAAATATCGTTTGGCGCAGTATAGCCCTCAAGGGCTCTTGCGCCATAAAAATCAAATCATCAATCAGACAGGTTTTGTTGAACAGACTGAGAGGTGAGATTAGTATAGGAGACGTTTCCAATCACTTTCATATGGAAAAAAAAGGAGATGTGCCAATCTCACCACCCTGCAGGGGTGAGAATGGTACATCTTAAAAGAATTTTTACCCCCCTCCCAACACAACTTTAAAAAATTTTCATAAGTGCATTTTAAAGCGGAGATAAGGAGCAGTATTGTGTAAAAATTTCAGGTTTCTACGTAAAATAGCAAAACATTTATTAACTTTAATTTGGAAATTTGTACCATTCCCACCCCGGCGTTCGGTATTTAACAGAGGAATCAGTTTCGTTGGCTTTTTTTGATAGTCATGTCAGTGCATCTACCAAGATAAAAATGGTCAGTGCTATGAAAAAATCCAGCTGAAGAAAATTCTAAACAGAGGAAGATTGATCTTCAAACATTTGAGAACAAAAATTTGGATGATTTTGTAACGGCAAAGTCTATGTCACTGTTCCAGGCCGTAAACCTGCCCGTAGATTATCTTTCTGTTGATCCAGCATCGTGGGAAACGACTACAAAGAAGCCAAAAAAATTATTCAAGCATTAAACGTAGTGAATGATCATGCTGAACGTGACGTGGCTCTCATTGAGGAGTTCAGTGGACTGATAACATATGATGAAACGTAGTTGCAGTTTCTGCTGCAAGTCATCGAGGAACACCGCAGAATATACCCTGACAGCAGGAAAGTGACTTTATCTGGGACTGTTTCAAAACAATAACTTGTTTCCAGAACAATGCCATGTGCAGTTTATAACCCAGAAACCACTTTCTTTCATGTCTCAATTGATTTACAAGTGCTATATAAATAAATGTGTAACTATCACTTTTTGTCGAAATTTTCTCTACGTAACAAACTTCAAGTTCATTGAGCTACCTCTAAATATAAAAATTTTTCATCAAACTTCATATTTAGTGGTTTTTCATCAAAAGGAACAGTTTAAGAGGGTAAGACCTACAAAAATTAAACTCTTATTTTTTCAGTGCAAATAAGCTCCATCCTAATGCCCAGTGCCGTATCCACTGAACCAAAATAAGTTTTAGAATCATGGGCACAGTTGGGTTATGTGCTTTCTGACGTATGCCACACACTTACGGCGATTCGTAATTGCGAAAAATTTTTTAATTTAAATGTCAAAAATCAATTAATACTAATTGTTATTACCTAATCCTTTTTAATAAATACATCTTATCTGGAATTCTTTTGAGAGAGTTAAGCTGGTTAAGTTAGCTTTTGTACAAAGAAATGGCAAACACAAAATTGCAAAAAAGAACACTTTTATTTGAAAAGCACAATTTATATATATCATAATATACACTACATCATGTAAGAAATTTTCGAACTTCAGTTTGGTTGTAATACATAAATAATACTTCATTTTTTTTAAAAAATATCTCAAATGCAATACTTAATTGTAATATTATTGCATGAATAAACTGTTGAATTGAAAAATATATTTCTTTTAATGTATTCCTTCAAACAAATATGAACTTCCTGCACTAATTATACATCCAATATTTACATATCGCACCTTGACACGATTCAAAATTTGTGAAAAATGTATTGATAACCTAAAACCTAAATTTAATTTTCTTTTTTGCACAGAAACTACGAAAAGTTAGCTTTCATAGTTGGTGCATGGTGCAGACATGCCGATCGCTACGGATTATCCGTAGTTACTGTGGAAAAATTTTTAAAATGTAAGATAACTACGAATTACGGAAAAGGCCCGTTTTTCTACGGAAAATTTTTGTGACATCAACAAACGCTAAATGCAATGAAAAAAAAAAAATTTTTTTTTTGGGCGTTTGCCAAGGCGAGCGAGTACTGACTATTATGGAAGTCTGCAGCCGCAGACAATGGGAGATGGAGAAATGGCGACGGTAGAAAGCAAAAGATCCCGGTTCTAACCGAAAATTCTCCCCACCACGTTGGGTGATATTTGCTACAACCCTGCTTATGAGAGAAGGGGGAGGTAAAAATTTCTGCAGGCATTGCATTTTCGCTTAGCGCGGACCCGCACGCTACGTCATATATTGCCCCCCCCCCCCCTGAGGGGATTGTTATTGCTAACTTGGAAATTTGTCGTTTATCCAACTTCCAAATACATGCATATACACAGCTTCGGGTCTCTCAGATGAGGCTGAGCATTACGTATAGAGGCTCAGCGATCTGATGTTTCAGAAGGCTAGTGTCAACAATGCAGATTCCTGGCAGAGATGGGTGACGGAGGTCAACCGCCTGGCAGAAGAACTGCTGACGAAGTTCCCTCTGGATGCTAAGGGTAAGAACCCCAATTTTATTCCTCTGCGGGAGTTCGTCAGCCTGTCAAATTTACCACCCAGGTCAAAATTCATGCTAGAAATTGTTTGCTTTATAGCATCACATGCTAATTTCTAGCAAGAAAAAATAGCATAAACTAGCAAAAATCTTTGCTTTTTCTAGCAAACTTACTAGCATGCCATGCAGTGTTTTGGAACACTTTTCATGCTTTATAGCATACCAATTCTAGCTTGTGTTGCTTTTATTGTTTGCTTTTCCAGCAACATTTCTACCACAGGTTGCTTTTTTTTGCTACCACGAGATGCTATTTTTTTGTTGCTAGTTACCATCTGTTGCTTTTACTTCTTGCTTTTCTAGCAAGATTTCTAGCATCTGTTGCTTTTTATTTTTGCTTTTGTAGCAAGATTTCTAGCATACGTTGCTTTTATTTTTTGCTTTTATAGCAAGATTTCTAGCATACGTTGCTTTTTATTTTTGCTTTTGTAGCAAGATTTCTAGCATACGTTGCTTTTATTTTTTGCTTTTATAGCAAGATTCCTAGCATCTGGTGCTTTTTATTTTTGCTTTTATAGCAAGATTTCTAGCATCTGGTGCTTTTTATTTTTGCTTTTGTAGCAAGATTTCTAGCATACGTTGCTTTTATTTTTTGCTTTTATAGCAAGATTTCTAGCATACGCTGCTTTTAAATTTTGCTTTTGTAGCAAGATTTCTAGCATACGTTGCTTTTATTTTTTGCTTTTATAGCAAGATTCCTAGCATCTGGTGCTTTTTATTTTTGCTTTTATAGCAAGATTTCTAGCATACGTTGCTTTTATTTTTTGCTTTTATAGCAAGATTCCTAGCATCTGGTGCTTTCTATTTTTGCTTTTATAGCAAGATTTCTAGCATACGTTGCTTTTATTTTTTGCTTTTAGAGCAAGATTTCTAGCATACGCTGCTTTTTATTTTTGCTTTTGCAGCAAGATTTCTAGCATACGTTGCTTTAATTTTTTGCTTTTATAGCAAGATTCCTAGCAACTGTTGCTTTTTATTTTTGCTTTTATAGCAAGATTTCTAGCATCAGTTGCTTTTTATTTTTGCTTTTGTAGCAAGATTTCTAGCAAACGTTGCTTTTATTTTTTGCCTTTTGTAGCAAGATTTCTAGCATACGTTGCTTTTTTTTTCCTGCTTTTATAGCAAGATTTCTAGCACACGCTGCTTTTATCTTTTGCTAGTCTACCATGATTTTCACAATCTGTTGCTTTTCTAGCTTGATTTCCACATTTTTTGCTTTAATTTCTGCTACTCCAGCTACCTTCTTACCACCCACCTTTGGTTTGATTTGTTATTTTTATAGCATTAAACAAGAGTCTTTCAATAAGGTTATTATCAAATTCATTTCAGAATTATATAATAAATTACTAACATGCAATAAATAGGAAAATAAAAGTACAAAGAACACTTAAAATCAAATTTATTTAATTATTACACTTTATTGTAACGTAAATTTTGAATTTTGTCCGAGATATATTTGTTTCTTTGCTTCAGCTCTGCCTCAATCTCAGCGGAGTCCTTCCCTCTTTTTAGCAAATATTTTCTCATTTGCTCTAAAAAGAAAAGAAAAAAAAAGAATGAACAAACAAAACAAATAAAACAAAGCAATAAATGATTTCTAAAGAAGCACTTTGAAAATCCTCAAACTAATGCAGAACATTACACTGCAGTGAGACATATTTTGCACCCACATCATATATAGTGCAACTTAAAAGAAGTTACAGCAGTAGTACCTACATGGGACAATATTTATAGCCCATAAACAAAATGTGCATTAACTTCACATCTTATTGAGCACATTTATTTTCTGCAAGGCATTAATTTTTTGCTAGCCTGTCATAATCCTAATATTTAAGTTTTGAACGTATTTCAACTGTTTGTATAACTTTTGGTTCTGTTCAAATGAAATTTGCAAAATCACAATATCTTCTTTTTGTGAAATCTACAACCTGTAAAAATAAGTGCTTTTCAATACACTACCTTTGAACAAAAATGTACACACAAAACAGACATGAGCCTAAAATGGTAAAAAAATCATACTCTAAGACAACTAGAGTATTTTCTCAGAACACCAAGAACTTGAAATGCAGGGCTAGAAAAGTCTTTACAATTTTACATGCCCAGCCAGGCATGTTTATACATGCTGGAATGAAATTTGTACATACCCAGTTTTTACTTTTGTATATGAATAAAAACATTTGAATGTGTCGTATAGCATTATTCAGACAAAAAAAAAAAAAAAAATAATAATAATAATTTAACAGCTTTATATGACTAATGATTTTTATTTGTCCAAATATGATTTTAGCGGTACTGTTTGCAATAGATTTTGAGCTACAGTAACTTTTCAATAAAATATGAAAAAATCAAGTTTTAAAATAAATTTTTGATCAAAACTACAAAAATTCATGCCAGACGGAAAATTTTACATGCCCTGGATATGTCAGCAGGGGGCAGATACAGAATTAAATTTTGGAAGGGGCCCAAAAATTTAACAGTGTACAGACCCTGCATACAATGTTTCATACCAAAAATTTCATGACTTAAATTTAAAGGTTTCTTTTAGGATCACTTAAGCCTTTTATCTACTTTTAGGTACAAAAATATATGTACTAATATGCTTTGAATGTGGTTGTAAAATATCTTTGAAATTTCACATAAAGTAAATACTAATCCCAATATAATATCACAGAGATGCTATAAAATGAAGGATTTTCATGAGGACATTATCATAATATGGTTATAACACGACTGTAAGGTTATTAAATAAACCCACACCTTATTTGAGTTTAAACTATAAAATTGCATGTTATTAAGAAAATCATAGCTTCATAACACATAATTTTTATTTAAAAATTCAACTCAGGCTCCAATCTACGTACTCCCAAGCCCCACAGTACTGAGGGGCCCAGGGCCCAAGAAACCAAAACATATTTTAAAAGAACCTATATTCAAATTTTAATGTTTAAAAATATGTTTATTTTGTTTCGGTATAAATTTGAGGAAAATTAGAAACTCTCGCATATTATGCATCAAGAACAGTAATCTTAATTAACAAAAATAGTTTGCTATGAGTTGCCATTGAAATTACAAGATTGGTTCTCATTTGTCTCCTAGATGACGTACCTTTTATAAATAAAATTAGTTTTTACTACCTAGAGGCTTTTAAACAGGCAAGTCAATCAATTAACCAAGTCCCAAATTGAAAAATTCCAACAACCTCCTCCCCAGGAGGAGGACGAGGATGTAGATTTTGAAGATCTTCCGCCATCCGACGATGAAGGGTGGACGGACCATCCTCCTTCATGAGCTGCTTTTTCTTCTTCTGGCCGTTTCTCCTTCCTTTTCTCTTCATCGCCCTGAGCATTCTTTCTTGGAATTGTCAGAGTTACTCGCATAATGTCACAGACATCAAAGATCTTGTCGAATATCACCAACCGGCCATATTCTGTCTGCAAGAAACTTTTCTGTCCCCTGCTGATAGACCGAGGTTGAAAGGTTTTGACATATACCGCAAGGACTGCTTGTCAGGAGACCGTCGTTGTGGAGGAGTGGCATTGCTGATCAACAATGATTATGCATCTAGCCAACTCAATATCAACACATCCCTGCAAGCAGTAGCTGCGCGCGTTCACCTTCACTCGCTGTTCACAGTTTGTTCTGTGTATATCCCACCTTCTTATGACTTAAGAAGCGTGGAGTTGCAGACACTGGTTGATCAACTTCCTCCCCCATTTGTCATCTTGGGGGATTTCAATGGCCATAATCCTCTCTGGGGGAGTCCAGACTCCAACAGTAGAGGTTTAACAATAGAAAATTTTATTGAAGACAATGATCTTTGCATCCTTAATAACGGTGAAAACACTTATATTCATCTTTCTACCCAATCTTACCATGCCATCGATCTCGTAATATGCTCACCTTCTTTTCTGCCACGTTGGGATTTTCAGGTGGAGGGTGGTCTCTACTCCAGTGGCCACTTTCCGATCAGGATAACCTCTACTGGACGCTGCGGCCATCAGCATCAGCAAGCTTGACTTCGCATTGATCGAGCTGATTGGGCAGCATTTACCCAGTTGGCAGAAATTAAATCAGAAGACGTAACTGATATTGATATCGATGTAGCGGTAAAGCGAGTAACCGACATTATCCTAAACGCAGCTAACGCTGCCATACCAAAAACCACTAAAGGCAGGATCAAGTTTCCTAAGCCTTGGTGGAACCTCTATTGTCAGGAGGCTCATAAGAAGCAAAAAAAGGCATGGAATACGTTTCGTCGTTATCCAACCACACAAAATCTCGTGGCACTTAAACGAGCTCGTGCTGAAGCTCGAAGGATTCGACGGAAGAGCCAGCGGGACTCGTGGCAGACCTATGTCAGCACAATCACGACGTCCACCCCATCAAAGACCGTATGGGGTAAAATAAAAAAAATCGTTGGCAACTACAATATATCTTGTGCACCCATTCTGGAGAATAACGGTCGTATTTTATCCGATCACAAAGAGGTGGCTGACTGCATGGGGACTTATTTGGCAGAAGTCTCCAGTGCAAATAACTATTGCTCAAAATTTTTAACCATCAAATCACGCAAAGAACAAAAAGTTCTAGATTTTAATTCAAACATTTTTAATCAATACAACACAAAATTCACCATTCAAGAACTGAATGCTGCCTTACAAAAATCAAAAAACACATCACCAGGTCCAGACGAAATTCACAATAGTATGTTAAAACATCTAAGCAGGTCCTCTTTAGAACATATTCTGCATCTTTTCAATAGAATTTATTCGGAACACAGATTCCCAAAATCTTGGTGTCAAGCAACAGTAATTCCTATCCTTAAGCCCAATAAACCATCTGAAAAACCTGAGAGCTATAGACCTATAGCTCTCACTAGCTGCCTATGTAAAATAATGGAACGGATGGTCAACTCCAGGCTGATATACATTTTGGAGTCGCATCATCTGCTATCTCCATATCAAAGTGGATTCAGGCGTGGTAGATGCACAATAGACAACCTATTGCTTCTCGAAACATCAATAAGAGAAGCATTTCTCAAACGAAAACATCTCGTGAGCGTATTTTTTGACATTGAAAAAGCATATGACCGTACCTGGAGATATGGGATCCTCAAAACCCTTCACGAGTATGGGTTACGAGGTAATCTACCCACTTTCTCTCTAATTTTCTAAGAGACCGAATTTTTCGCGTACGTGTCAAGTCTGTTCTTTCAGATGCATTTATTCAAGAAGAAGGAGTTCCCCAGGGAAGCGTACTAAGCGTAACTCTTTTTGTAATTGCAATCAACAGCTTAATCGAACAACTGCCTCCCGCTGTCAAAGGTACCATGTTCGTTGATGACTTTCAAATATCTTTCTCTTCATCGAGCATGAGTATCATTGAAAGGCAACTTCAAATGGCTATTAATAAAGTAACACAATGGGCGGAGGAAAATGGCTTCACTTTCTCTGTTCAAAAAACTTTCTGTATCCACTTCTGCCGTAAAAGAGGTCTTCATCCTGATCCAACACTTCTCCTTAACAATCAACCAATAGCTGTAAAAGATCAAGGAAAATTCCTCGGTCTTACACTTGATAGCAAACTCAAATTTATACCACATATACAAGAGTTAAAAAAGAAATGTTTACTAAAATTAAATATCCTTAAAGTCTTATCGAACACTTCCTGGGGTGCTGATACAGAGTCTCTCTTAAGAATCTACAGGGCTCTAATACGCTCAAAACTTGATTATGGATGCCAAATTTATGGCTCCACGGCAAAAAGCTATCTGAAAGTTCTAGATCCAATCCACAATCAGGCACTGCGCATCTGCACAGGAGCTTTCCGAACCTCACCTATTAACAGTCTTCATATTCTTGCTCATGAACAATCTTTAAACAATAGACGCCTCAAACTTTCATTGAACTTCTACTTCAAAATAAAACCTTATACTGATCACCCTTTACACCTTCATATTTTTAATCCATCTAATGTTATCTTATTTCTTCATCGTCCTTCTGCAACCCCAACATTCGGGATCCGAATGCGCCGGGTGCTTTCAGATTTGCAACTGTCAGATTTTAATACTCTCAATACAATAAAACTGATTGAACCATGGTGTGAAGTAGTTCCATCTACCATCAATGACCTCGCTAAATTCTCTAAAGAGACTACCTCCAATACAGCCTACCAACAAATATTTTATGATACAAAATGCAAATATTCTGATTATCATGACATTTTCACTGACGGATCAAAAGCAAACGATCACGTCGGCTTTGCTGCAATAGTAAATGGTCAAGTTACCGCTGAACAATCACACCCATCTTGCTCTGTTTTTACAGCAGAAATAAAAGCCATATTGATATCTCTACAATCAATAACCCAATCCGCTCACAAAAAGTGGGTGATATACACTGACTCAAAGAGTTCAGTGGAAGCAATCACCCACTGCAACAATAACAGCCATCCCATAGTCATTCAGTGTTATCATTTATACAAAAGTCTTACACAAAATAATTTTCATGTACTTTTTTGCTGGATCCCTGGTCACGTAGGCATTGCCGGCAATGAAGCAGCTGATTCAGCTGCCAAAGACGCAAATATCCTAGTTGATGACAGTGTCCCTTTAGTTGACATTAAAAACGCAATATCTGAATGTCTTAACACGCATTGGCAACGGACCTGGAATCTCGAAACACAAAACAAATTACATTCGATCCAGCCGTCGACTAAAGGTTTCAAATCATTACAACTTACCAGGAGAGAACAAGTTTCGTTAACTCGTCTTCGCATCGGCCATACCAGGTTCACCCATAAATACCTCTTATGCCGTGAACCAGCTCCGATTTGTATTAGATGTAAAGTCAACCAGACAGTGTTGCATATCTTATGCAACTGCCCAAATTTTAACCAAATACGTTTTAAATATTTTAATAATTTTAATCCATCTCTGAAAGAGTTTCTGGGGGACCCACCCCATCCCAATATATACTCCTTCCTCCGGGAGATTGGCTTCTCCTTTTTAATTTAGTGGTTGTGCCGTCAAAATGTAATTTTATCCGTTTTTCTTGTTACTGAAGGTTCTTTGACAACCTATTGTTTCAAACCCTTTCATAAAGTTTTTAATGTTTACAGGTTTTTTATTACTTGTTTTAAACTACTGTTGTTTATACCTTTCTCTCCAAAACATTTTTACTTTTATCATACCCTGATTTTTTATTTATGTATAAATTTTAAACTAAAAAATCGTTTGGCGCAGTATAGCCCTCAAGGGCTCTTGCGCCATTAAAAATAAGTAAACCAACCAACCAACCTTTTGTATTTTTCTTCAATTTGCGTAGCCTCCACCCCCCCCCCCACACGCTTTTCTACATGGCCAATGCACTCAAGTTTGGCAACTGTGTCCTTGCCATAAAAGTTTTTTACGCTTTCATAGCCCTTTGAGTCTCCGTCACCATAATATTCAGTATATTGTACTTTCTAGATTTTGATCTTTCGAAAATACGACACGCGCCAACAACCTCCATATTTCCGGCTGTACCTTGATTGTTTGCACAGATATTCTCTGTTGCGTTGCTCTTGTTAGTGGAACATATCCGGCAATACTTCGACATTACTTCAACGTCTAAAACTTTGCCACTATTGATTGATATTGCAGTAACGTAACCATTCAAAGAGGAGTATCCTCTACGCTGCCACGTGCCGTCGATTGATATTCCACATTTAACAAAATTATTCCCATTTTTGATTTCGTCTAAGGCTGAGTTAGTGTTTTCTTGCGCACAACGTTCAACTACATTCAACAATTTTCTTTCTTGATTTCTGAAAGCAAGCTTGGATAAAAAAGGTAAACCAAGGAAAGCACATATCTTTTTCCCAGCTGAAAAACCTTTCCCAATCAGTCTTAGACCCAAAACAATAGCAGAATTAATAAGACAAGAAGAATTCAACTTTTCTGTAGAAGAGAAACATTTCAAAAAAGAGCACTGTTTGCATTTTAAGGTCATGTTCGAACATAATCCAGTCACAGAGTCTTCTATCAACTCCAAGCCTTCAGAAAAACTGTTCGGGCAACAAACCATTGCAAATAATTAAATTAAAGTAGTCAAGCTGACAATTCTATGGCCTTGATGAGTTTCAGATTTGTTTTCCAAGAAATTTTCCACCAGTTCACGGCTACGTTTCAACTTTTTAGCGCTAACAGTTCTAGCAACAGCGAGATCAGATGCTGCATCATTTCCTTCACGAGCAGCTATAAAGAAGCGATTTCCGTAAAATTTACGCTTTTTAGACCGCTGAAATTTTCCCTTAGCCATGATAAACTAGTATTTTGTCCCAAAAAAGAGAAAATAGATCATAAAATCATAAAATAAAATTAATAAAAGCAATGAGGAAGAACGTAAACAAATCGAAAGAAATATCAAACAAGCGAAGCTGTTGCCAGATTTTTAAGCAGTTATAATGAACTAGCTACAAAACCCGGCGTTGCTCGGGTTAAAATACATTGCATGTTTAATGGTACATAAAATATTTAAGAATTCTCTTTTTAACGTAGATAAAATAGATTTCTATTTTAAATATTGAGAGACTTAGTCGACCATTAAACATGCGATGTATAGAGAGTATAACAAATTAATTAACTAATTAATTAATTGAAATTATTATAAGTTAAAATACGAAACATCTTAGTAAATTGAAAAGTTTTTATTTTCATAGTTATTTACATACTATATTGAACATACAACATATGACAAATCCATATATATATATATATATATATATATATATATATATAATATATATATATATATATTGCATACTATTATTATTACATACTATTATGCATTCACACTTTTTAGTTTCTTTTTACAATACTTGTTTATAGACTACATTTATAGTTTTATTGTTCGGACTATAAATGAACAAATTTCGAGGTGATCCTACTCGTGAGCATGCAACGTATAATTGGTCGTGTGCAAAGCATGGTTCCTTTAAGTCAACGCCACAGATTTGAAATGTTTGACCCTGTGCTTTGTTGATAGTCATGCTGTAAGCCAGCTTCACCGGGAATTGTAAGCGTTTAAAAGTAAAAGGCAATCCATTAGATATTAAAGGTATCCGTGGTATAAATACTATTTGTCCTTTTTCTTTACCAGTCATTATACCGGCTTCGATGATGTTATTTTGTAGCTGTTTGATGCAAAGTCTCGTACCATTATACAACTTCGGTGAATTCAGATTTCGTAATAAAATATTCGGTGAACCAACTTTTAACTTAAGGCAGTGTAATGGCATTCCTGGAACATTTAATGAATTTAAAAATTCAGTAGGGAAATTAACGCTTTCTTGTTCATCAGTCATTGTATCATTTGACATGTAAATTTTCTCTTCTTCCGGAATCATTTCCTGGATAATGTTGTTAATGCCATTAACAATGTCGTTCTTCGTTGCTAAAATTATTCGTTCGCGTAACCATTCTGAATCGGTAAAATTCTAAGCAATATTTGGATATACTTCATTTATAAGTTGTTCCGGTGTTTCAACAACATTACATAACTCATTAGTTAATGTAATTTGGCCAGTACACTGTTAAAACTACAGGATGCATTCGGCACCTTTCAGGGGAGAAACGCTTGTGCACCAGCGGCACCCAATACGGAGCCGCAATCGCACCTCTAAATAGGGTGAAAAACAGGCACCTTTTAAAAAATAGGCAGCCGGAGTGAAAAAAGGAACCTTCGGAGAGAGAAATGGCACCCTTGCTATAGATCCTCCTCCCCCCTCCCCCGTATTGTGTGCGTTTTTGAATACAGTTGTGTGTTTTTTTTTTTTTTAAGCTTTGTTTTGATTTATGATATTCTACGTTTTGGACATTTTTCACATTGAAATCGGTACTGGAAATGATTAAAACATGTAATTACAGCATTTGATCATATTTCAGAGTTTTCAACATAGCTAAGAAGTGCTCATTGCTCTAACTCAGTGTTTCTCAACCTCTTTTGACCCACGGCCGCGGTAAAAGCAAATGAAAAACTTTGCGGAGGACCGGTGAAATATTTATCGTTTTCTTAAAAATTCATAAAATAAATAACATTAATAATAACTCTGGGGCCGTTAAAAACATGTGAAAAATTGAGTTCTGATGAGTTTTTTTTTTTTAACAAAAAGTAATGTTAAGAATAAATAAAACAATAAATATCTACTCCTTTACTTTTTATCAAAAATCTGTCACAAATCGTTATAATTTAAAGACGAGTAATTATTTAAATAATGTGAGAAATTATACATTTACTAAAACATGACGCATTCCGAAAATGAAGCATTACTGTACTGAACTGTCTAGAAGATTACAAATAGATCTTAGCAGTTGTCCACGTTTTAGAACTATCTAGATCATTCTAAATTTTTTTAGAACGTTCTAGATCATTCTGAATATTTTTAGAACTTTCTAGAACATTCCAAGTCGATTATAACGTTCTTAGACGTTTTGGAACTTTGTAGATCATTCTAGAA
This sequence comes from Uloborus diversus, assembly GCF_026930045.1. NCBI lineage: Eukaryota > Metazoa > Arthropoda > Arachnida > Araneae > Uloboridae > Uloborus > Uloborus diversus. The sequence goes on along the minus strand of NC_072739.1, from coordinate 44,093,298 downwards.
CCTTTTAGAACTTTCTACATCATTCTGGAAATTTCTAGAACATTCTTAGTCGATTGTATCGTTTGCGCATATTTTGGAACTTTCTAGATCATTCTAGAAATATTGAGAATCTTCTAGAACAATCTAGATCGATTGTAACAGTTGCACACATTCTGGAGTTTTCTAGACTATTCCTAAAATTTTATGAACTTTCTCTTAGTTCTCATAAGTTAGAAAAGGACAGACATATACCTTTTCACATTTTTGCCCACCCACAACCACCCACTTCCATCCACCGCGACCAAACTCCCTTATTCCCACCAGGAGACCAAGGGGTGCTTTCCACCCCAAGCAGAAGTTGATTGTAATTGGTGGTGATAGAGAAAACTCTGTCTTTACGTACGCACATTAGCATTTTATATATATATTAAGATTTCATGCAAAAAAATTTTATTCAGCTTGAGTAAGGCTTGCCTTAATTAATATTTTTCAACTAAATTCTTTGAAAGTCCATTAAAAACAGCAAAAATCAATTAAAATACAAACACTTCCGGTAGAGATACCCAACTTCCGGTTCGGTCTTGTTGATTTCACTTAACGCGAAAACAGCTGTAACTTCGTATATACAGTAAAACCTCCATTATCCGAACCTCGATCAACCGAAACTCTCCGTTAACCGAAGTCGGTTTCGTCTTCACTTTTTTTTCACTTTCTACTATCATCCAAAATTTTCTCTTAACAAACACGCATTTTTAAATTTTTTTAATTTCCCTCACATTTGTTTTGTATGCAAGCCATCCTTTCCAAACTAAGAGTGCAGATAACACTAAGACGAAGTTGGCGAAAACATTTGCTGAATTTTTCAATTGGCGCAGATGAAAATGCTACGGACGTTGTGAAAGATAGTGTTGCTGAATTTTCAAGCCTTTTTAACACAATGAAATGTTTTGAAAATTGTGGGGATAGAGAAATCACAGATTGGTTGAATTGTCTTCTTTTCAGTTGCTCAATGATAAGGAATTAATAGCAGTAGTCCAAAATTCTCCCAAAAAAAAAAGATGATAGTGATTCCGGAGTAAATAAAATCATTAACAATGATGCTTTTGAGTGTTTCTTAAAATGCCTTGTTTAGTTGGAACAACATGAACAGTGATTCCTCTGAACTCATGCTTTTAACAAAACTTCGGGATAGAGCTGTACGGCAAAAAGATGATGGCCAATTTATACCAGATGAAGTTTTAATTTAAACCATTGTAAGTTTTTGTTTCAGAAATAAATTTATTTTTAGTTATAATTTTACTCTATTTAACAAATAAAATAGTCATAACAGTTCAAAGACGATACTACATGCTAAACTAGATTATCATTAATGAATTCTCGATCATCCGAAAATTTCGATTATCCGAAGTAGGTTCAGTCCCAATTACCTCGGATAATCGAGGTTCTACTGTACTACGAATTGAAACAAAAGTAAGGTGTTTTCAGAAAGCAGAGATTTCAAGCATTTAGAATATTTAAAAAAAAGAAAATCGATAATTTCACCAAAATTGGCGATTTTACACTTGTCAGATACCTTCCAACTGGGCTAACGGTGGCTCGTTAAGAGATACTGACATTTTAAACTCATAAGGCGCCTAGGAGACTTCATGGCGACTTTAAATCGATTTTTCTTATAATTTTCTGAGCATTAGGTCGTATTACTTTAACCGCGTGAGGCACCAATTGCTGATACCACCCCAATTACTGACACATGCTCATTGTATCTTGAAAAATAAGCGGCTCAGGTTACCTAGGAATTCAAAATTGGCATTAAATCAATCCCATATTAATTTGCTATTGATTCCGGTCAATATGTAGTCAGCATTCATGATAAGGTGTTTAGGAATCAAATTTTATCATAAGTCTAACGCCTTGTGTTCGATCGTTAGCGGTTTTGCTGAGAAGGCGAGTCGCTATTTCATCTACACTCCTGTTTGTGAAAATTGCAACACCATGAAGGAAGCATCATAGTTGAATGAAATTTAATACACAGTTGAGTGGTAATGGTACAAATAAATGATTACAATTTCCGTAGTCGGCTGGTGCCTCAAAATAGTGGGGGGGGGGGCGGGGGGGCTAAAGCGATGCGAGTGCGTGGGCGGGGCACAACACCCTTCAAGCTGCTTCTTTTCTTTTTTCTTTTTCCCATAATTGAGCAGTAACATCAGATTTTAACAACACAACAGATAAAATGACCTTCTCTTATAAAAATTCGGTTCACAGTCATAGGTGGATTTAGGCTGTAAATTCTGAGGGTACCACACCACGAGTCGAGGGAGGGGAAAACCCCAAGAGCGACAGGGGATCCCGCAGGGGCGCCACCAGAAATTAATTTGAGGGAGGGAGGTCTGATTTTGCTCCCCCCCCTCCCTCATATGTTGGGTGTCTAAAACAATTATTAGGAGAGAAGGTTGTTTTCATGGAAATAAAGCTGCGTTGTAGCTCTGAAAAATATAAATGACTAAACTATATTTCCTAATGAAATACATATGATTATTGATTGATTTATGTATTTTTTTCAAAACGCAACCAAAAAATATTAGGCACCCCCGTAAATCCGCCTATGTTCACAGTATCAAAAATTGGAACGGATGCCTAACGTAGACGCTTTTCTTACATTTAGAAGTTTCATTTAAATTTTTTAAAAATAATAAATGTAAATCATACTCAATAAGGCAGTTCTTTCTTTTAATCGATGAATAATGTCATCACATAACTGCACACTCCAAAACACAGAGCATACAGCAAACAATCAGCACAATACATTTATTTATTTAATATTATATATATACATTTGTGTATCAAATTAGTAAAACGATTGCCTGCGATTTTTATTTTTCGAAAATTGCTCTATTACTTTGAAAACACGATAGCTATTAAGTTTACTAATCTTCAAAACAGCAAGTGCAGAAAGCCTCTCTTGACACATACTACTTCTCAGATACGAATTTAACGATCTCAAGCATGAAAAACTTCTCTCACATAATGCAGTTGAGACTGGTATCACAAGGAGAATTTGCATTAATTGTGTTAGGAGTGGGAATATATCACTGAGGTACTTTTCCACAAGAAAATTGCATCTTTTTCTCAGTTCTGTTGCCTCCGAAGATGCTTCTGGTAAAGAGCCGATGTATTTTTTGTACTTACATTTTCTGAAAAATTTGGGTCTCTCATAATAATTTTTCCATGTCAAGATCATGTTTCCGAGACTTTTTTAATGGATTCATCTTTTATAATCTCTGATGGATCAGAGCATAGGACATCTTTTAGTGATAGAAATATATCCATTTCATACTCTTTGAACTTTTCAGCTATTATGTTTAAAGCAGCATCTATTACTGGAAAAGCAATTTCCGTTCTATAAAATGATTTGACATCTTGTGACATGTTGAAGGAACCCCCACCTAGTTTCAAAGACACCTTTCTAGATCGCGGAAGTTTTGGTACAGTAAAAGACTTTGCTTCACAAATATCGTTAACATATAAATATCGTTAACATATATCCACAACTTTTCAAAAAAATCTTCACTTTGCAATTCATTTGAACATTTTTTTTTTTGTTGTTGTATTTACCAGATCCTTCACACTTGAAAAAAATAGCGATTTTGATTGCAACGCTTTTAAAAGCGTATCTGTAACTTTCAAAACTCTTTTGATCAGAAGTAGGCAAAAAATTAATTGGAAATTTTCTAAGTTATTCAGTAATGCTTCAGCTTGCGATCCATTTCTTGAATCCGTTTCTGATATTTTCTGTAGAGTATCTACAATTGCGTCAAAATTTTGCAACACTGTGTTGCAAGCTTCTACACGACAACTCCATCTTGTGTTGCTTAATGATTTAAGTGACTTGTTGCCCCCAACAAAGTCCTTGTTTTTTAAATTTCCCTTATATAAAAAAGTTCTTTTGGTTGAAACAGCAAAAAAAAAAAAAATGTGCAATTCTTGCAAGATACCCATAGAATTTCTAATTTGTACTTGTTTGCTGTGCAAGCGTCAACAATACACAAATTCAATATATGGGCATAACAGTGCACATAGAATGCCAGAGCATTTTTCTGAAGAATCTTCGCTGCCACTCCTTTGTAGCTACCCCTCATATTTGCTGATCCATCGTAGCATTGAGCCCGGATTTTTGAAAGAGGAAGTCGAAAGTTTTCCACCGTATCTTTTATCAAAATGGCTAAAGTTTCTCCTTCCCAGGTCAAAATTCATGCTAGAAATTGTTTGCTATATAGCATCACATGCTAATTTCTAGCAAGAAAAACTAGCATAAACTAGCAAAAATCTTTGCTTTTTCTAGCAAACTTACTAGCATGCCATGCAGTGTTTTGGAACACTTTTCATACTTTATAGCATACCAAGTCTAGCTTCTGTTGCTTTTATTGTTTGCTTTTCTAGCAAGATTTCTACCATCTGTTGCTTATTTTTAAGCTAGACTAGCAAGATTTCTAGCATCTGTTGCTTTTTATTTTTGCTTTTGTAGCAATATTTCTAGATACGTTGCTTTTCTAGCAAGATTTCTACCATCTGTTGCTGTATTTTTAAGCTAGACTAGCAAAATTTATAGCATCTGTTGCTTTTTATTTTTGCTTTTGTAGCAATATTTCTAGATACGTTGCTTTTATAGCAAGATTTCTAGCATCTGTTGCTTTTTATTTTTGCTTTTGTAGCAAGATTTCTAGCATCTGTTGCTTTTTATTTTTGCTTTTGTAGCAAGATTTCTAGCATCTGTTGCTTTTTATTTTTTGCTTTTATAGCAAGATTTCTAGCACACTCTGCTTTTATTTGTTGCTAGACTACCATGGTTTCTACCATCTGTTGCTTTTATATTTTGCTATTTCTAGCAGATGTTGCTTTGATTTTATTGCTTTTCTAGCACACTTTGCTTTTAATTTTTGCTTTTGTAGCAAGATCTCTAACATCAGTTGCTTTTATTAGTTGCTATTTTAGCATGATTTTCACAATCTGTTGCTTTTCTAGCTTGATTTCCACCATTTTTTGCTTTAATTTCTGCTACTCCAGCTACCTTTTTACCACCCACCGTTGGTTTAATTTTTCACTTTTATAGCATTAAGCAAGTGTCTTTCACCGAGGTTATTATAAAATTCATTTCAGACTTATATAATAAATTACTAACCTCTCCAGTGCTAAATAAAAATGGCATGCAATAAATAGGAAAATAAAAGTACAAAGAACACTTAAAATCAAATTTATTCAATTAAACTTGATTGTAACGCAGATTCTGAATTTTATCGGATAAATATTTGTTCCTTCTCTTCATCTCGGTCTCAATTTCAGAGGAGTCCTTCCCTCTTTTCAGTACATATTTTCTCATTTGCTCTAAAAAGAAAAAAAAATGAACAAATAACAAAACAAATAAAATAAAGCAATAAATGATTTCTAAAGTAGCACTTTGAAAAGCCTCAAACTAATGCAGAACATTACACTGCAGTGAGACATATTTTGCACCCACAACATATATAATGCAACTTAAAAGAAGTTACAGCAGTAGTACCTACATGGGACAATATTTATAGCCCATAAGCAAAATGTGCATTGACTTCACATCTTATCGAGAACATAGAATTTTCTGCAAGGCATTAATTTTTGCTAGCCTGTCATAATCCAAAGATTTATGTTTTGGACGTATTTCAACTGTTTGTATATGATCAACTTTTGGTTCTGTTCAAATGAAATTTGCAAAATCACAATATCTTCTTTTTGTGAAATCTACAACCTGCAAAAATAAGTGCTTTTCAGTACACTACCTTTGAACAAAAATGTACACACAAAATAGACATAAGAGCCTAAAATGGTAAAAAATCATACTCTAAGACAACTAGCATATTTTTTCAGAACACCAAGAACTTGAAATGCAGGGTTAGAAAAGTCTTTACAATTTTACATGCCCAGCCAGGTATGTTTATACATGCTGGAATGAAATTTGTACATACCCAGTTTTTACTTTTGTATATGAATAAAAACATTTGAATGTGTCGTATAGCATTAATCAGCCAAAAAAATAATTTAACAGCTTTATATGATGACTAATGGATTTTTATTTGTCCAAATATGATTTTAGCGGTACCGTTTTCAATAGATTTTGAGCTACAGTAACTTTTCAATAAAATATGAAATAATCAAGCTTTAGAAGAAATTTTTGATCAAGAACTACAAAGATTCATGCCAGACCGAAAATTTTACATGCCCTGGATAGGTCAGCAGGGGGTAGATACAGAATTAATTTTTGGAAGGGGCCCGAAAATTGAATAGTGTAAAGACCCTGCATACAATGTTTTATACCAAACATTTCATGACTTAAATTTAAAGGTTTCTTTTAGGATCACTTAAGCCTTTTTTCTACTTTTAGGTACAAAAATAAATGTACCAATATGCTTTGAATGTGGATGTAAAATATCTTTGAAATTTCACACAAAGTAAATACTATACCCAATATAATGTCACAGAGATGCTATAAAATAAACGATTTTCATGAGGACATTATCATAATATGGTTATAACACGACTGTAAGGTTATTAAATAAACCCACACCTTATTTGAGTTTAAACTATAAAATAGCATGTTATTAAGAAAATCATAGCTTCATAACACGTAAGTTTTATTAAAAAATTCAGAAACTCAGGCTCCAATTTACGTACTCGCAGGCCCCACAGTACTGAGGGGCCCAGGGCCCAAGAAACCAAAACATATTTTAAAAGAACCTATATTCAAATTTTAATGTTTAAAAATATGTTTATTTTGTTTCGGTATAAATTTGAGGAAAATTAGAAACTCTCGCATATTATGCATCAAGAACAGTAATCTTAATTAACAAAAATAGTTTGCTATGAGTTGCCATTGAAATTACAAGATTTGTTCTCATTTGTCTCCTAGCTGACGTACCTTTTATAAATAAAATTAGTTTTTACTACCTAGAGGCTTTTAAACAGGCAAGTCAATCTGGGCCACAAAAACTATTTCTTTGCAAGTTTCAAAATTCACATCATGGTTTTGCAAAGAAACTACTATGTGATTTCTTTCATTTTGTATTGTTTATAAGCAGAAAAAGAAATCATGCTATGTGTGTTTTGTGTTCTTTTTTAATTCCCGTACAGAGAAGTCAAAGCCTGGGTTTCCCCTAAAATCCACTACTGCTTGTCTGGCAATATAATTTTGGAACCCTGTTGAAACGGAATGCAGAAATAGAATATTGTGTATAACAAAGAATGAACATGCAAGACTACAGAAAAGAAACTGAATTAGGGACATGAATAGACAAATGAAACGCAAGTTAAAAACCACTTTCAGTCAACCAAGGCAATATAACAAGTGTACAGCTGAATTGAAAATTAGACTATGTGAGGAAATATGCACTTTCAAAGATTCACTATTGGCAATAGGATATAGCTATAATTTTACACATTATTTAAACTCAAACAATGGGTGCATCGATAACCATTCATGAATATGTTAGTACAGTCAGCCCTCGTTTATTGCGGTTATATCGTTCCAGACTTTGCGGCGATAACTAAATTTCTACTAAGTAGCATTCTGAATAGATAAACCAAATATTTTCCTAATTAGAGCGCATAAAACTTACTTACGATAATTTAAATAGGTATTTTTTTTTTACATAGAGCCTTATAAACATGAAACAGCACCCTTAGCAACCATTGCATTTGTATTACTTAATATAATGAACAAAGGAGAAAATGAAACATTTTAGACATAATATATATCATAATTAATTATTGGGAAATAAACTACACACACATGCAGTTCTTGCACACCACTACTAATCTATGAAAATAGCTCAACTTAATCGATGATGAATTAATTTCCAGTTAGTGACCGTACCTGAAACAACAGGTAATTTTTCAGGAGTCAGGGGAGGCTTAGCTTCCTGCTGACACGAGTCTGAAGGAATGCAGGCTTTATCTATTTTTTTTGGTCCATTTTTGTTTCGGCATGCCTTTCCCTTTACAGACCGGCCAGCAAGGACTGCACTCCCCCAAATGGCAACAGCCAGACTCTTCGTAAATTTTCTCACATGGTCTAGCTCCAGTATTTCTCGATAAATCTTTTTATCTACAGAAATCCCTGCTCCTAGCTGTACCTGTAAAGAACATTTAGTTTAGACTACATTAAAACTGCATAAAATCACTTATTGTTCTAACAGATTTTCTAAGAATAGAAATACAAATAAAATAAATAACACACATAATACAATAAACCCCTTATTACTTTGTGCCATGTTATTCCCTTTGTCTCCAGAAAAATTATATTTTTTGAAGCTGCTTTACGACGTAGCATTTAATAGCATAGAAAAAAAATCAACTTATTTCTTTTTTTAATAAAAAGCATTTTCTTTTCTAAAGAGTGTCCAAAGCTGATATGTTTTCTTTACAGCTGAATTTGTTGCAGTTTAAGCGGAAACTTACGTTTAGAATTCCGCCACTAAGTAATAAAAATATTTTGAGTTTTTTTATTTTATTTATAAGAAGAATTGAGCCAATTTTCTTTTGTTTTTTTAAAAAGAGTGTCCTAATGAGATTATAAACTAAGCTTTTACAAAGTGCACTTGTTGTGAATTTGTACTTTTTCTTCTTGTAAACCGCATTTAATGCTAAATTTTTTGGTCACATAAATTTTAGAGTTTGCAACATGAAGCATTTCACTGTGCTCCAAAATTTTTTTATTTCTTTATTTGTAGTGTATTAGTCTGACTCGAGTCCACATTATGACTACTTTTTGTGCAAATTATTTAATTTACAGTTCAATTAGCTCTTTATTTTGGTTTGTGTGTTTGTAGGGCTTCTAGACTGGCAAAATAAGAATTAATTTTTATACTTTGATGTAATAAATGTTGATGTTGAAACTTTGAGAAATGTAGAGCCTGCAACACTGAAATAAAGTGAAATGGACAATCACAAATTTTATTTTTAACACTCTTTTATTAGCTTCACCTGTATGTATGTATGTATCTTGTAACGGAATCTTGCAACTCAAATTTCGCCCACTTCCTGCGATCGGATTCTTTTAAAATTTGGCGCGCGACCTCAGACCCGATGACAATGCAATATTCTATAATCAAATTAATTAATTAACTCTTTTAACTGTTAGTTTATTCCAGTTTTAATCAATATTTTGGCATAAATTCAACAATGTAAAAGAGGAAAAATTTTAAAAAATACATTACAAAATGCTCTCAAAAATTATTTAAAAATATCTACAAAAACCTTTAATTTTTCTGCATCAGACAAAATTTGTTCCAATGTTCCAAGGTAATTAGAACATGAAATATAATTGTTTTAAACTAATTTCATGCCAAAATTTAGGCGAGCCTTTAATTGGAAATTCATTGCTGATCAGACAATTGTTGAACAAAACTTTTATTCAAATGTTCTCACATTTTCAAAGTAATATAAATATGATTTCCGCACACATAATCGATGAGTGAGATGGATTAGCTGGATTAGACAATGTTGAAATAAATATGTTTTCGAAAAACAAGTTAAACTAAAAAGAAGAAAATAAAATAACAGTTTGAAAAACTAAAAAAACACGCTTTCGTAGCAAAATGAACTAAAAAGTGAAAAATAATCTTTGGATGATAGTAGTTGACCAATCACTTAATTTTAATGTAATACAAAAAAGCGTGGGGGGGGGGGGCTTCTTATCAGCCATCTTGAATTTCTTCCACTTATTGTCATGCAAAAATGTAAATAGACAACATCCCACGGTTTTTTGTATTACATTAAAATTAAGTGATTGGTCAACTACTATCATCCAAAGATTATTTTTCACTTTTTAGTTCATTTTGCTACGAAAGCGTGTTTTTTTTAGTTTTTCAAATTATAAAGGGAATTTCATCACAATAGAATGGAAATTTCAACATGTTGGTATATGTTCTAACGGGAATTAACTGCAGTAAGATAACAGGACAGTCTCTATTACTTACTCCAGATTTCATTAGGATTTTGAGCAAATCAAAGCTAAATTTCAATACTCTTGTCATTCATAATATTAAGTGCACTTAGGTTAAGTAAACAAATGTTTATTTAGTCTTGAGTACACAAATTACAGAGCAATAGCACTAACTTATAAAGAATTTATTCTTTTAAGAATGTTTTTGCACTAAATGCATCAAGATAAGAATTAACATGTAATGCAATTTTTATGTATTCAATTTGAATGGTGTAAACATGTCCAGGAAATGATGAGAATGTGAATGCATAAGGTAAAAAAGTTTGCTTAAGAAACCAGTATCTCTACACCTAAATATTAAAGTATTTTTTTAATTAATTCAGTACTATTTCTTTCATACCTCCGTTATCTCACTCTCTCTGTCACCATCTATAGAGCCGCCCGTTGCATACAAGTCTTCTCCTGTAAGATGAACCATAATTTGAAAATCATAAAAGATAAGATTTTAAAAGTAGTAAAATAAAAACAGTTTAGATGAGAAAACCGTTATAATGCTGAATATTGAATTTTTATTCCCACTCAGGTGGATTTTTGTCAAACTTTACCAAGACGATTTCACTGAATCTTGATATTACTACTTAAATATAGCATTTAATGTACAATAAAAACAATTTTACCTTAAAATTAATAATTTTACTAAACAGGCACAAAAAGACTAATGTACTACGCCACGGGTCTCCAACTCTATGCCTTTAGTTCGTTTTACATGTGCCCATTGGAGGCCATGATAAAAAACATTTTAGTTTTTAATAAAATGCTACAAAATACATTTTTTAGTATTATTATATTAAGGAATATAAACAGTAATTTGTATGTGTTTTATATTTCTCTAATACAATGCTTTTTTGCGACTGTTACTTGATCCAACAACAAAAAATTCCTCTTGGGGGAGAGGAGGAACACAAAACTGGTGCCTGCCATCTACCCGCATTAAAGAATGCTTTAAGGTGCAAAAAGGACGGGGACACCTGTACTACTGTACTACGTAGTTGTGGGAAATAGTTAGTCAACGACTCTTGATTTGTTTAAGCGGCGCGTTTGATTCAAATATCTGACAGATTTTTAATGTTACAGCTGTATTTGGTTCTGTTTTAGAGGCAACTGATTCCATTACCCGATATTCACTGTACTTGAAAAATTACAGATAATGAAGCATTTGAGCGGGGAAAAAAATTAGTATCAAAACCAGAAAACATTCGGGTGGGAAAAACCCAGGCATGAGATCTCCGACTGACATGAAAATTGAGTAAACTCCTTTAACAATATTTATGTTTTATTTTTTAAATAAAGTGCTCAATAACCAAAAAAATAAACAAAAATTAAACTTACCTTGAGAAACTGGAGATTTTAAAAACTTCTCTTGAAGCTCCATATTTAATTGTCTGAGCTTTCGAACCTCCCCACATTCCTCCTGAAGAGTAGAACATTGTCTCTTCAGGCTTTCCACCTCTTCTTGAAGTTTACCCAACTTCCCTTCAAGCCTTTCGTTCTCCTTCTCCGAAAAATTGTATGCAGCTTTTAGCTGGTCGTACTCTCTCTTCGGAATCACTTCCGGGTCATCATCATCACTATCTGTGATGTCATCATCATATTTTAAGTCTGAAAATTTCAAAACAATGCAATTTTATAGTAAAATAATTAAAAGTAAGCATGATACACCATACATTCCTAAAAAATATTTTAGAAAAATTATGAACATAATTTTTGCAAATAAACTTTTAATGATTGAAAAAATTAGCTTTCTGTTTCATAACTACTAAATGGTTCAAACTACCAAAAAGCTATTGAAATTAAATCACTAATTAGACAATAAATTTATTTTAAACTTTGTAAATTGAAAAAGTGTTGACAAATTCAGCTTTTCTTTATATTCCCAAATCCCCCCCCCCCTCTTTGTGCTATTATGTGCATTTGTGTGTACTACAAACACCGTACATGAAGATTTACTAAAATTTGAACTTGGAATCTTTTCGCTTGATTGAAATGAATATTTGCCTATACATTTATAGTATCAGTGAGCTGAGTAACAAATAATGATTTACAGGGAAATTGCAGCTTAAGTCAAGTGCTCCAACCTTTTTCTCCTTGCGACCCCCTTTTCACTAACTAAACAACCTGCGACACCCTGTGTATGATATATATATTTATATAACAGCGTTAGAAATTACTGCTGGTCCACTGGTCCTAGACCAATGAAAACTGCCTCAGACCACCAGAAAAAAAAAAAAAAAATCAGTGGTCCATGGGACCACCAACTGTTGGCTAATTTTGATCACTCTGTTAGATAAAAAGTGGGGTTTAAAGAATCTCTCACAGAAACTACTCGAAATTAAGTTCTAAAAACCTAAGTTTAAAGTAATCTTAGAGGATGTTGGGGAATCGAGTGCTCTGGCGTGAGATGGGGTTGCTGCAGCCCCTTAGCCCTTCTCCTGGATTTACTATTGCGCAAAAGTATTCAATTAATACTACCCTCAAGTAATTCTATTTTTCTCTTTTCTATTTTAATTTTTAAACTATCAAATGGTATTTTTTAAATGCAGAAATAATTTAGCAACCTCTTGAAAAATGCTTCGCGACTCCTGGCTTAAGTACACATTTTCAAGCAGAATACTGAACATATAAATATTTAAAGGAAAAAAAACATCAACAAATTTTCTTAATAGTATTATTTTATGTTAGCAATTTTTAAATTTTTCAGAGTGGAAACTACATTGGAAAATAATTGCAGAAAACTTGATTTCCTTCCCACAGTATCATAGATACTTTTTTTAACTGTTTTAATATTTGCCTTTCTTTTTTTGTATTACTGATACAGTGAAACGCTTCCTAACAGACACCCCTCTTATGCGGACAATTTTTAATTCATCATTTCAAGGCAAATATCATTATTAAACTTTTCTCCTGCGGACACCCCTCTATTATGGACAAAACAATTTGTCCTGTTAGTGTCCGCATTCGAGGGGTTTTACTGTATTTAGGTACTTACTTAAGTTTCGAAAAGCTTGTTTTCGAGATGACTTTGCTGCTTGGAACACTTCTTCCGCACGTTTTCTCTTTCCTAACAGTTCTGACTTCTTCAAATCAGCTTCCTAAAAAGCAAATAAATTACAAAGTGTGTTTTAGTGGATTTTCTTTTTTTTCTGGAATTAGCTAGTATAGCCATCTTTGTTCAAAGAATCAAAAATTAACCAAACTATTCTAATTATCATTCCATTAATTTTTTAAAGCATACGATTTTTGTAAAGAATTCAAGGAATTTTTTTGTGAGATTATTTCTATTATTTTGTTAGTTATCAGATTGTAAACAGAAAGTTGCTTTCTCTATCTTAAAGTTACATGTATTGAAATACATATGTGTTAGTATAAAGGTGTTCCGAAACGACTGCATAGACTAAGCACAGCCAGATTCTTCATTGGGAGTATATAAAATCTTGTACGATCCATATAGCTTACGAGAAAAATATGAAAAAACAAGAATGACGGACCGAATTCTTCAATAAAACTTATATGTAATGAAGCTATGATTTTCTTAATCATATACAGTAGGCGCCGCTTAATGTGATCACTTTGGGACAAACATAGTTCGATATCAATAACGGATTGATAACAATAACCGGAAAGAATCCAGGACCCACAAAATCATGACTTTTTCAATCAAGAAGCATTTATTTTTGCAACTGCAAATGGAAATTACAATAACTCAACTAAATGCAGATATAAATTATAAATTACTAAATTAGCACGATCTTATAGTGCTTTTTATTTCATCGACTTAACTGTCCGTCCGATACTATAAAGTCTTTTTCCCTTTTAAGAGTAAAATCTGATTTTTGGCTGATTAACCAACTTTTTACTCGTGCATCCTTTTTCCCTGACATTTGTAAATCACAATTTCAAAGCAGATTCAACTTTACAATTTTCTCCAGCTCGGTTTCACTTAATTAAATTTTCATTTTGTTTTTAATCTCATCACCAATTTTTTAGCAACACTAAGTAATGGCTGAGAAATTTTTACTTATTCTACAGCATCTTTGATTCATCACGGCCCAATTGTCAATGCGTTTTAAAATGTGAACTTTTTTCTAGACAGTTAAATTATTGCAATTTTTCTCCAAGTCTAAAATGTTTGATCGTTTAAAAGTGAAGTTTTTAATGTAACTGAGCAGGAAAAAGGAAACCCGTTTTACCGATGAGAAAGGAACTTCTTTTTCTAGAAGCTACTGTCAGGGTTTGCCTTTGTATTTCTTTAGATTGAGGAACAAAAAGAGGAAAAAAAATTGAAAATTTATGAAAAAGTGATAACAATAAGCGAAGGCACTGATTACAATATCCAACTTTTTTAACACGGGTTAATATACAAATGTTCTGGGACTTAGTGATGCTGATAACATTAACCGTGCTCACATTAAGCGACGCCTACTGTAATATTTTATAGTTAAAATGCAAATTAATTTGTAAAAATTCAAATGAGGTATGGGTTTATTTAATAACCTTGCCCTCGTGCTATAATCAAAATGACAATGTTCCTATTTAAAGCCGATCATTGTATAGCATCTAGATGACATTATACAAATACATATAAAGAGTTTAGTATTTAATTGGCTTATATTCATTGGTCTTAAGGAATCCTAAAAAAACATTTAAAAATAAAGTCATGACAACATTTTTATGAAACATTATGGGGGGGGGGGGGGGGCTTAACTTCCCGGGTCCCCTTCAAAAGATTTTTCTCTATCCGCCCTGGCTATTGCTTCAGAAATTTCTAAGTGAAGACAGTAAAATATAAAGAATATGTACCTGACGAACTTATTGAAAATAATGAACTTTAAATCATGAATTAAATTCAATGGGAATAATTTTGCAACATACATGTGAAAATGAGATTTGTATTTGAGAACTATATGAGATCTGTATTTGAGAACCATAGGGCCTGGTAAAATGTTGGTGCCCAGGTCCTCAGAACTGTAGGACTATGCATTTATCAGGCCCTGCGGATATATTTAGTTTTAGTGAGAAAAATAGCATATAAACATGTTTTTTTTTTTTAAGAAAAACATTGTAAACCATTGTGAACTAAAAAAAGGCTTACTCTAAGAGGTTTCTGCTATCTTTATAAAAACCATTAAAACAATAAAGTTTGTGTGAAAATTACTCAGCACTATTGAAACAACTTTCTGAAATAAAATTTGTTCCTTGTAACTGTACGATATAATTTCATTATAGGATTTACAGAACCATAGGTGTTATTTGTTGGTCAGAAAATAAAAAAAGATTAAATAGTATTAAAATAATTGGGACCAGTCCTACAAGCCTCATCTCTTCCTAACAATTTTTATAACTTTAATTAATTTTTTTTCAAAGTTCAAAAGAAAATTTAGTTAAGTTAATCAATTTGAAGGTTTACCATACTGCAATGACTTTTGATTAAATGCAAAAACTATTTGTGACTAGCAGATTTCTAGAATCAAAACCAACCCTAAAAAAATTAAATTTAACATTTTCATTATTATTTTAAAGATTTTTTTTATTATTATTATTACTTTTGTTTAATCTTAAAGCTTCAATAAGTCCACAAGTCAATGTCAAAGTACATTTAATTTTTTAAACAGATTAGTTTCTCTACTCCAAATTACAACCAGAGAATATTACACTAATGTCAATGTTTCTCGATTTTAAAACAGAATTGATACTCGATGCTTGGCCAAAGTACCATTTGGGAAACTATTATTCCTTTGGTAATGATCAAGGAATGAGGAGTTTTGATAACATTTGCTGATTGAAGAATGTAAGTACTAGACACCCAGACAAGAAACTAAATTTTGTTACAATGGAAAATAACCCTTACTTTAAATCATTATTAAAAATTTGTAACAAAAAGAATAAATGCTAACTTCTTGTTTCTTTAAAGATTTCTCAACTTGAGTTGATTCCTCTTCAGCATTGCTACTCGATAATTGGTCTTGGTACAAATTCATGGATGGCATTGAAGCTCTTTTTGTCCTTAAACTTGTAATGAGGGCATCCAATGAATCTGAAAGAAAAAAACAAACCTCATCTCTTTTCCAGATAATCTAATAACTGTATAGAATGTTAGATTTGTTTTGGCACTACTGAATTTTAATGCCTCCTCCCCACAATAAATTACCAAATCTAAAAGCAACTGCAGTTATAAAAATCAGTAACACAATACAATAGCTTTGGAAACTTTAGATTATCTAAGTGCCATTGGTGTAATAGTGGAGCAGGGTTTTTCCTTGTTAAGTCCTTACTTCAAAGTGAAATTTTTATCTCCTTTATTAACTGTTAATAATAGGTAAAAGTGTCACTACACTCATAATATATGTAGAACCAAAAGTGTAAATGTTAATATAACTCTTTGCACCTATCATACTATTAACCCATTGAATTTTCAGCCACCAAAGCAATACAGGTTACTATTTTTAATGTGTGGTGATAGGTGAACTTGGGAAAAAAGTAGGTGCACAGGTACTCATAAAGATTATTTTTTCCTTAATATAAACAGTTACCGTCTAAGTGAGCCTATTAAAAAAACATCAGGAGAGGGCCTCAAAAATCAAGACAGATGGTGACATTGTAGGCCCCCTTTTTCCATTCGATGCTACATTTTAATTTTAATGAAAACATGGCATGAGATAACTATGAAACATGCACTTGTGAAGCTAATTTTTCTTTCTTTTTGCATATAAATCAATCCATCAAATTTCACCATTTCCCCTTCATTTTGAACTTAGAAAATACAGGGCTTGAAGCAAGTTCACTTTGAAGGAGGGCAAGTGCCATGCCCCATGACTATTAGAGATAAAAGCTGTAAGTTTATAATTCCTTTTTGAGTAGCAATTATAATTTTATTCATTTCAAGTTAGTGCATCTTAAGCTTAAAATCAGGTTTTTTTTAACTTAAAATCGAGGTTCACTGATATATATCATATTTATTTTGAAAATACAGAAGAAAAAGAGTGAAACAGCTAACGCTAAATAAACTTCATTAAAATGTAAAATGAAATATTAGAAACCTTATATTGTAATAATGCAAGAAAATCAAGAGTGATTCGAGGATGCTTTTACTGTTTTGAAGACCAGTTTGTGCCGATTGAAAAAATGGGATAAATATCAAAATATCTGATATAGTGAAAACCCTCGAATGCGGACACTAACGGGACAATTTATTTTGTCCGCAAAACAGGGGTTTAATAATGTTATTTGCATTAAATGCTAATATTTTCATTGCTAATATTTTCGAACCCTGCTAAAAATGAAGAAAATAATTTACTATGGTTTTCGTAAATCAGTAACATCTGAATTTGATGAAAATTCGGTTTTCTTGATTTTTTTAAAATAAGAACCATGATCTTTGAGAATACTGTGAAAAAAAATTATGTATTCCAGCTGTGCCTTTTTTTTTTTAAATCTATGGTCGATCGTAAGGTTATTTACCTTCCAAGTGTATAATGTTGGCATGGTAGTATCCTTCTCCTTCATCTGAATTCCACAAAGCTTTGGGAGGAGGATCTTGTAAAGATGCCAGTTTTTTCATACTACTATCATCTTTTTCATCTTGTATTGCGTGAACTGACCTGCTCCAAAAAACTTTGAAAGACTTGTTCAGATCATACGAGGCCGGATCAAAATTTTTAATGTACCCCACGGGCACCTTTGCTAACTGTCTGTCCATTAAGTAACAAACGTAAGCAAACATGACTAGGAAACTGTAAGAAAAAAAAAGCTTTAAGGATATAAGTCAGCTTTTAACTTGATGGAGCACTTGATTTGATAATCGAAAGCAAATCAACGCACCGAACAGCACCACGCGGACTCTCTAAGAAATACGGTTGCAGTTGTTGATCCAAGAAGGCTTTCGAACTTCTAGTCATCTCAGATTTTCATGAAACTTTAATTTTACATCTTTTAAAAAATTCTGTCATTTGTGATTGATGAATAATTTTTTTTTTTTTTTCAAATTTATTAGGAATCCCTTTATTATTCTTCCGGCAAAAAAAATTCTTTTTTAACCAAAACTTTCAATTTAAAAATTTAAATCTTTTGAGAGCGAAGTGCATTTAGGAAGACTTAAAAAAAATAAAAAAAAGTGTTTTATTATGCGCATAAAAATATTTTCAGAGTGGGACACTGAAGGGTTCAGTGTCACAGCCAGAGCCTGCTACAGATGTAACTTCCATGGTAATTTCATTAGGGACTCGAAAAAGTAAAAAATGCCCCCCCCCTCCCCCCCCCCAAAAAAAAAAAATAATAAATGAATATATATATTATTTAAAAGAAATTCTCATGAGGCTCTTTTGAAATGGTTTTGAACACCCAAAAAGCCAAATAATCTATTTTAAAGTAAAGAAGTGTTACGCATTAATTTACTTCAAATGTGGTATAATAATACACGGTATAATCACATTCAAACAGGGCAGGAAAATTTGAAAGTGCCCTGGGCATGGAAACTTGCAAGTCCGACCCTGGAGCCGGCAAATACATACGCAGAGGGTGAACTCGAAATTAAAAAGATATACTAAAAGAAAACTTGCAAACAGATTTTTTTTTATTTGCATATTTTTAAATGAATTAAATTTCAAAGTCAATCCCAAGATGTATTTTCATTTTTGTTGAAGTTACTTAATGCATATAACTTTTTTTGCTTTCGAATTTATCGTGATATTTTTTAAATTAATTAATTAATTTATTTATTTTGCTAAAAATGATTAAAAAATTACTTAAATAATGTTAGTAATTATCTAAAATATTAAAAAAGTGATAACGAATGTTATTTTTTTTAATCAATTTTATTTAATTTTTAAAATCCATGGGGTTGAAAGTGCACCTAACAATTTCCAGCCTGCGCTCACATGTACACATAGGCGTGAGATTAATAATTTGCGTAATGACATATAGCTTTTTATAAGTAGGGGAATATGGGACAAAGTGAAATGGTAAAGAAGACTGCGTTTTTTCAGAATGAACAAATCGGAAATTTTTTTTGAAAATTCAAGTACCCAATGAAAGAACATTGTTTTTTTTTTTTTTTTTTTTTTTTTTTTTTTTTATAAAACTTGCGTTGAACAACATTTTTTATTTTTTATGGTAAATATGAATCTTCAAAAAAAAGTGGAAAATGTTCTTTCTCTTTTTTTTCATGTGGCAAAGTGAAAAATAAAATATTTTTCGAATTAAATAGTTTCTATTTGATTATAAAACATATTGTTGATCAAAAGAGTCGGTAGATAAAAGGCTGAATGAAGAAATGAAAACACAATAAAACAATAAACGAATACATTAAATGAATAAATCGACTAAAATATTAAGAAAAATAAATTAGCGAGTAAAAGAATGAATGAATATGAAAACAAGTGAATGAATGAATAAATAAGGGAATTGCTACATGAAGGAATATAAATGAATTAATTAATAATTGAAAACGTAAGTGATTTATATTAAATGATTGAATGAGTAAATGAAGCAAACTATTTCACTTTACCCTGCATGTACTTGACTAATTGTACAGTTTATTTGAAACACAAATGAATTTTATATTAACTAAATTAAAACCGCATTGAATATTAAGAGGCCTTAATTAATACTTAAAATGTTAATAATAAGAACTTGATCATTTTACAGTACCAAAAATAATTTTCGCCTTCCAACAAAATATTACACTATGAATACTAATTTTTTTTAATTATCTTTTTTTCCAACCCGCTGTTTCACTTTGCTCCATGCCATGTTTCCCTACTTTTTCTTATTTGTCTTTGTTTAAATAACTAAATTTTATTTTTAAAAGCCACGGGATTTGAAATCAGGGGCGGCGATTAGGACTTAAAACAGGAAGCGGGGGGGGGGGGGGGGACAAAAACCAGAATTAAAAGCCATAGGATTTTAGCATTAGTACCGGAGCTCATGCTTCCCATAAAACTTGTAAAACATTTTAAATAAAAGTTTGAAGAAAAAAAAAAGCGTGCATAATTTGCTGTAACTGATGCTGATCCTCCATAGCCCCATTCTGAAAATTTTTGGATTTATTTATTTTAAAACTTTAATTACTCTTTCAAAAAATACTATCTTAAATATTATTAAATTTTTATGTTTTGCGGGAAAAGAGTCTTGTAAAGTATTCAAGTTTCATGCTAAAAAGTGCATGCACTTACTTCAATACGAGCTATTATCCAATTCTGTAAGTCTTCTTAGAACTTGAGAAATACATATATTAAAACAGCAAATAAAAAGAGAAATAAATAAAATAAAATAAATAAATAAATAAAAAATAGGTCAATAAGTAAAAAAACATTCTACCGCATTTCCAAAAATACGAATCAATCAGAAATGACCTATTAATGACCTAAATAAAAAATGTCTATGCAGAAAGAAATGGTCATAAGTTGAGTGCTTTTTGGTTGGACCTAAACCGAGTTTTTTTGGACCTAAACCCAGTAAAAATTATTATTATTTTTAAATAGCTAAGGGGTCCAACCCTCCATTTGCTGACTACCACCAACCCTCAAATATTGTTTCGCGAAGATTAGATTAGTCTGTTACTAAAAGATTCTTGGTTAAAATATTACATTCACACACAAGCACACACAGCACAGAGCCGTATCTAGAAAGAATTCCACCAATGAGTAGAGTCCTGTCGCAGTTCGTGATTGCGAAAAGCATAATTTGTATTCAAAATTTCAGAATTCAAATTTATTTTATATATATATATATATATATATATATATATATATATATATATATTTTTAACATGACAAATTGTTTTTTTTTCTTTATGGACCTCAGATGTCGTGTAGTCCCTTTTTTAGACACTCCGTGGAGTCTGCAACAGAGAGTACCTTCCGGTGCGTCACCTGTTCTGGGACGTCCGCCCCTGCTACTCTCGGGTGATGGTGCCTAATGTCTTGCACTCACCCACGATCACCCAAATTTAAAATATATTTTTCTTTTTAATGTCTACATGTGCTCTTTATCACAGGGATTATATTCGATTAGCGACCGGTAGCTCACCGGTTAAAATAATGACGTCACTTTCAATGCTTTAGCATTAGCCGACTCCATTTTATGTCACGTGATTAACTTACCGGTCGCTACCGACCATGCTCAACGAATAGAAGGTTTTATTTTAATCGGTGAGCTACCAGTTGCACGTCGAAAGCAACCAGGGTGTGTTCGTTGGTCTACCGGTGAGTTACCGGTTGATTGGTCACATGACAAATAATGACGGCAGCTCAGATGCTAGCATGAACAGACGTCTTTGACTGTGACGTGATTTTTTTTTCGGTCACTACAGGGAGAGCTCGTCGAGTTGCAGTGTTTGGTATTTCGGGCGTAACGAAGAGGAGAGACATAGCGCCCGTGTCTGTTTAGCTTGAATTTGACCGCCTTTTAAAAGTTAAAATCCTTTGTTAAAAGTCTTAAGCCTTGAGCTTTGTCGCTTGTGAAGAGCCTTATGATTGAGTCAAGTGTTTTTAATTTTCGCATTTAACTTGATGTAGGGTTTCCATTTCTCCTATGTGCTTTAAAGTTGCTTTTGAAAAATTTGTATATATACAGTGTTTATCTATTAATAATATCTGGAGTTAATAATAAAAATACATCGGATAAGCGTAAGCATAAGCTCTCATTAAATATGTCAAGCATTGGACCGCAGCATTATAAACGATATTTGGAGCCGGACTGTGATCCAAAACTAAGAGAATTCCCTCGAACAACCCGATATCGTAAGAGTTTGAAACGTCATTGCATTTTGCCTATTCAAGTTGGGGGAACATCCACCAGTGTCGCCAACTCTATCGAAGTGACTAATGCTGATTCTTGTGAAGATATCAACATTTTCCCTAACGGTGCTATTGAAGATATGACCATGCTTACCAAAGTCGAGGTAAGTTCTATCTTTATTCTGTTTTGTTATACTTTTTTGATAAGCCTTTATTGAGATCGGAATAGTTGCGGAAAAACACTGGGTTTCATTTTCACTGGGTCATTCTACGTCAAGTTTAAAATTTTAAGCTATTTAATTTTGAGATAGGATATTTAATTTAATATAGAAAAATATTTACTTATTATATCAAAAAGATTTCTGCTAGAAATCCATATAGAGTATTCAAAGATTCTAGTTGCAACCCTTCAAATGTGTCCTGCAAGTTCTGCTGCAATGGAGAGATATTTCTCAAATTTTTGTACAAGCCAAAATACAAAACCGTTTGTTAGTTGCTACCCTTACGAAACTAGTTTATTGCTATGCAATGCTTAAACAACAAATAGGTTTTGATAAAGATATTACAGACTGTGATGACATTTAAGTGATGTTTCATTTAAGGAAATGTTTATTTTGCTTTTCATTTTTCTCAATTTCTTTTATTTTATAGTTGCATCTTGAATTCTTGATTACAAGGTGTAGTACTTTATATAAATATGAAATGTTCCATAATAATTGCTATAGTAAACAAGCTAATTACCTCTGCATTATAAGTTAATTATTTGTCTTAGATGTTACAAATAGTAAATTTTCTATTAATGTTTAAAGATTTAAAAGCAAAAATGTTCCATAATTTTAAAAGTAAATTAAGCCTTAAATGTCTTTTGAACTATAAAGCTAATTAAATTAAAATTTTATCAAAGTATTTTTTATGCTTTAACTAACATGCAAAAGAAAACAAGAACTGTCCATAAGTTGTTTACGCCATCCTACTTTTGCCGCTTTGGCAAAAACCTATTTTTGCGGGGTGGAAAAAACAGTGGCAGTTTTTCCATGGTGTTTTCCACCCCTGGCAAAAACTTGCCAACCCTTAACATTTTTTTTGACAAACCCTTATTGAGATGAGAATAGTTGTCCTTGGTGTCCCTCCCCCAATTATTTCCTCTATAATATTTACACTATTTGTATTCCAATGCTTTTTTTCTTTATATATATTTTTCTGTTCTACTGGAAAACACTAACTTTGATTATTTAGGAAGCTGCAGGAATTTTATTTTCTCCGTAAATGGTGAATTCCACGGTAAGGGAAGGACAGTTTGTGACAAAACACTCCATGTATTTATGTCTGTGAGCATAACAAGATGTATAATCAGTAACTAATACATAGATTTTTGTACACATCATAGTGCAATGCTCAAAAAGCCGAAACTCTGAATTTTTCATTTGTAACTTTTTTAAAAATACAACTTTAAGAGTCTGTAACGGAGGAACATTTTTTTGGACGAAATATATCCTTCTGCTTCCAGCTCTTAAATTTGACTAAAAAAAAGTTGCAAACAAAAGATTCCTAGCTTTGATTTTTTTAACATTGCACTATGATGTGTACAAAAGTCCTGAAAAATACGTATCTTGTTATGCTCAAAGACATAAAAACATTGATTTTTTTTTGTAAAAACTCCTTCCGTTACCGTGGAATTCTTCGATCTAGAATTTGTGAGGTTTTTTCTCATTAAAACTTAAATTTAAATGCAGGGTGGAATTGAAGAGACCAGTATTCTTCTTGATGTTGATGCTGTTGAAGATATGAGCTATCTTGACATAGTTGAGGTAAGTCTTCATTTCATACAAATCTAAGAAGGCTCTTCTGCCTTTATATATAGATATAGAAATTTGATAAGACCTTATTTGGAGTTTGCTTTTCAGTTTTATTCTCGTTATCTTAAAAAGATGGCATTTATTTGATAGAGTTTAAAAGAGGGCCACAAGGCTAGTAAATAGGCTTTCTAATTTAGACTGAGATGGCTGACTTAGAATGCTTAATATGTATAGTCTTGAGCAAAGGAGAGTCAGAGGGAGAAAGGTGTTATGGGGGGCTAGATGGAAATCGGGACAAGGGGTAAAGGGTAATTGTTTTAAGCTATTCCGATCCCAGTCTAACTGGGGAAATTAGGACAAATTTCTAATTCAGTAGAGCTGTGATGAACAGTTGAAACAGCTCACTGGAAAAGGCTGTCCTGGTCGTCACTTTAGTATTTGTTGAAGTTCAGTCTTAAATCAATGTTGTAACATTTAAAAAAAAAATCCCTTATTGAGAGTGGAATAGTCAGACAAAATCAAGTTTTTCACCAAAATGGTTCATTTTTTCTATGATATTAACAATATTTATATTCTAATGCTTTTTTTTCTTTAAATGTTTCATTATGTTCAATATCCCACATGAAAATACTAACTTTGACAGTGCAGGAAGCTGTAAGAATTTTAATTTCTTTTACGTCTAGAATTATTAGCCCTTTACCTCACTAAAATGGTTAAATTTAAATGCAGGGTGGAACTGAAGAGCCCAGCTTTCTTCCTGATGTTGATGCTGATGAGAATCTGAGCATTCTCACTGAAGTTGAAGTAAGTTCTCACTTTTATTAATGTTGTAAGTTTTTTGATGATGAATAAGGAGATGAAAATGGTTGGGGAGGGGGGGGGGGGTAAAAACCAGTTTTATCTCTCAAGGTATTATTTCCACTATAATATGTATAATGTTTAAATTCCAATGCTTTTTTTTTTCTTTAAATAGATTTAAAAATAAAAATTTTTTATTTAAAATTTTTTTTGATGTATAGTGTCTACATGAAAATGCAGGACAATAGAATATTAAAATCATGTTGAATTAATTGTTTTTTAGTTATTACTATAGCTTAGCTCATTTCATTACATTTTCCTTCTTTTTAAAAGTTCTGAAACATATGCAAACATAGTTAATTTCTTTTACACAAAGCACTAAAGTGGGACTTGCTTGTGAAAAAAAATGTTTTTTTTTCTTGAAAACTAAGAATGCACCAATTAATCAGTCTCATAATCGGCCACTTTGCAGATTATATATAATCAGCCATATCTTGCCCATTAATCAGAGAAAAAATTTTTAAAAATATTTTTTTAAAGTTAAATTTCAGTAAAAACTAATAAATACATTTATTAAAAAAAAAATCATGAAATTTTCTGCAAACATATGCAATATGGTATGAAATTGCGCAGAGCATAAACATAACAAATAGTTGAGAAAATGTAAAACTGAATTAAATATTAATGTCGCGCACAACCCATATTCACATGACACTACTATGAATAATTAAATGCCAGAACTTTTAAATTGGAGTGCAAGCAACATTAGTAAGAACTCTCTTACCTACCACATACTTGCAAGTGTAAAACAAACTTTCAATCTAAATATCAAGTAAATATATATCCCACCCAATTTTTTAAAATAAATATTAATTGAATACTGTAAAAACACTTATTTTTGTGTGATTTTAATTTTCTGAATCAGAAAAAGCTCAGAAAAATTTAAGTTTTCATGTGTATGTTAAATCGCCAAAATTAAAGCCTTGCAAATTGTTTCCACTTTGTATATTTCATCAATTACTGGTTTTGTCCCTTCCAAATTTGCAATATTTTTAGCTCTCAAAATCGGATTTCTTCATTTTCGAGAAAAAGAGTGCTTTTATGGTGTAAAAGGTCTCAGACTAATGCTATATCAATCTTTAAAATAAAATTTTACATTAGGTGGATTGTAAAACAATGACATATATCAATTTATCTGAAAGAATTCACATTGTAGCAAACAAACTTTATTTTGAAAAAACATGAGCTGAAGTATCTTGTCTAATTTCAGAACCAGAGACTGGAAGATAATGTGCCTACAACATCAAGATCTGATGGCAATAATGAAGATCTTCATCAAAAACATGACATTAAAATATCCATCAGTAAAATGGATATTTTAACTTTGATTCTAGCTTTTTGTTTAAGGTACCAAGTATCAGATGCTGGAATAGTTAGCCTAATTGAAATGTTAAATATCATATTAGGACAACAATTTATTAGTCCCAGTTTATATAGATTGTGGAACACATTTAATTTAAATGAAAATAGAATGGTGAAAACTCATTTTTTTTGTGAAAGATGCCAAACTTATTTATCTTGTAATCAAGATCAACTAAAAATTTGTAGTTCATGTGGGCATCAGACTCAGACCAATAATGTTCAAAATTCATCCTCTTTCATGAGTATTTCGTTGCAAGCACAACTGCAGAATATGGTCCGCAATGGTACAATTAATATACCCTATGTACAAAAGTGTAACAAGAACAAAAACATAGATGGTACATTTTTAGACATATATGATGGGAAAATGTACAAAAAATTACAAAAGAAAACTGATTCTGTATTTCTCAGTTATAATTTCTCAGTTGATGGTCTTAGTGTCTTCAATAATGCAAAGGGATCTTTGTGGCCTATTTTGGTAACTATTAATGAAATTCCTCCACCAATACGCTTCAAAAATGTTCTTGTGGCTGGACTGTGGTTCGGTAAAAAGGAACCAAAAATGGATCTCTATCTGAAGCCTTTTGTGGAAGAAGCCATCAAACTTGCTGAAAACGGGATTTCTGTACCGGAGTCGAAATATACTATCAGAGCATTTGCGGCATGTTGTTGTGCTGATTCTGTTGCACGGCCATGCATCCAAAATAGTACCCAATTTAATGGTTATTACGGTTGCAGTTGGTGCAAGCACCCTGGTTTCATTGTTAATGGTATAGTTAAATATATGTATCGAGATACTTTAGTTTATCCAGATAGACCTGAAAATGAAACCATAAAACTAATGCACAATGCCATGACTGCAGGAAAGAGCATACTGGGACTTAAAGGACCAAGTGCCTTACTTCCCATCCCATTTTTCAATGTTGTTTCTGGTTTTGCACCCGATTACATGCATGGGATTTTTTTGGGAGTTACAAAATATTTGGTTTCTTCTTGGTTTGATAGTAAGAATAACTCTAAAGATTTTTACATTGGTTCATCAGCGATTTGCAGTGTC
Source organism: Uloborus diversus (assembly GCF_026930045.1). Classification (NCBI taxonomy): domain Eukaryota; kingdom Metazoa; phylum Arthropoda; class Arachnida; order Araneae; family Uloboridae; genus Uloborus; species Uloborus diversus. The sequence continues at coordinate 44,066,487 of NC_072739.1, read as the reverse complement.
ATAAACGGCCGCATGCAAAAAATTGTTTTGCCTCGTAATGTCGGCAGAGTTCCCAGAGCTATTTCTGAAAGAGCTTTGTATAAGGCATGCGAGTGGAAAAATTTCCTGTTGTATATGTGCCTTCCATGTTTAAAAGGTATTTTAAAGTCAACTTACTTAGAACACATTACTTTACTAGCTGGTGCAGTTGGCATTTTGATGCAAAATTTTTTAAGTATTAATAGTTTGAAAATTGCTGATGAACTCATTTTAAAATTTGTATCAGAAATTCAAGTAATATATGGTGAGGATTTTATGACCTACAATGTACATCTCTTGCTACATTTTACTTCTAGTGTTGTGAATTGGGGTCCACTTTGGTGCCATTCAATGTTTGTTTATGAAGGGTTCAATTCTACATTGCAGTCCTTTATAATGGGTACTAGAGGTATCAAATCCCAAGCTATAAAAAGATTTTTATTACATCAAGAGTTGTGCAATAACAATAGTGTTTCATCACATGTATCAAACTTCATTTCAAATATAAATTCAAATTCAAAGTTCCACAAAAAATTTAAGCGTATTGGGAATTTCATTTTGTATGGAGCACCATCTCTCCAGGTTGCAGATGTATGTTCGGAAAACTTACCTGCTGATTTCATGGCACATTATAATTTACTAAATAACCCAGATGTATATTATTTTAAGCGTTTAACTATCAAAAATATGTTATTCACTGTGAAATCCAACAAGCAGTTTAGAACATGTGATTCTTTTGCATATTCTAATGATGAAATTGGTAAAATTATGTTTATTGCTTTGTACCAAAGCCTTTCAAAAGTTGTACTTTGTTTGGAAAAATATGAAGTTTCTTCAAAACCTAATGAAAATTTAAATTATATGTACATTGTAAAAAGTGCAAGCACTTTCCTTATTATTGATGCAAATAATGTAATTGGCAAGTGTGCCGAGTATGTCAGTAACGATGGATCTGTGATCATTTCCAAAGTTCCTACATCACATGAATTGATAACATGATCTACTTTCTCCAATTGTAACTCGGGGGTACTCGCCAGGATGTGATTTTGGACCTATTTTTGTTTTACATGGAAGGTTCTGTTCATATGTTATGTGTAAAGAAACATATTGGAGATACTGACCACAATTAGATTTTGGATTAAATTTTATATACACAAAGCATGCTTGCCAACGCAACTGTTTTTAACGGAAGACTCCCGTTTTTTGCTTTCACCTCCCGATTTCCCGTTTTTTACGATTTTTTCCCGTTTTTAGTTTTTTCAGTAAATCAAAAAGTTTTATTTTCTTCTCAATAGATGGCGCCTTTTTCTCGTCTACCAATGTGAGAGAATGATAACTTTTCCTTTTAATAACTCATTTAGCAAAAATTAATTGTTTGGAAGCTTTCCACATTGCATGTTCAACGAAGCACGTCCTTTGCCGAAAATTGCACCACAATTCAATCCTTTTGCATCTTGAAAATATTTCAATTATTGAAAGTTTGAAGTTATTTTAACATGTGCTACCCTACACCTACCTATTTTAAATTTAATTTTCGTTTTATATTGATTTTTTTTTTTTTTTTGATTTTACCAGATTTTAGTAATTACATTTTTGTGGGGTTTTTTTTTTTTGGGAGAGAAGAGGGAGTGTACAAAACTTTTAGCAAATTCACTCCTTATTATTTGGTTTGTTTCCTTGCAGTATATTTTTCTTGCTGCTACCAATTAGCTTACATCTGCAAAAAAACCCAATTTCACTTTAAATTTAGTATTTATGTTATTTAAAAACATAATTTAGTTATTCTGTTGTGAAGATATGTTGCTGGTGAATAACGTATCTACCTCTAGTGGAATCTCCTGTTTTTTTTCTTTGAAGGTTGGCAAGTATGACCAAGTAGATAGTTTTAGGCTTGTGCTCAATTTCAGAAATGATGATTTTGTGGCACTTTGGGTTTGAAAGCAGTTTTTTTTTTCAGGATTCGACAATAGCTAGATGAATCTGCAGTGGACAGAGTTTAAGGAAAAAATGGCAAAAAGTGTTGGGGATCATGTTTCCTTTAGGAGAAAAGGTGTAACACAAAAATGTGGCGTATGTGGTTATCCAGGGAAACCAAAGACGCTCTAAATTACAAGCAAGCCGCTTTTCATAGGTTTAAAGAAACGGGTGACTGTGTGTAGATGGCTCCAGTGCTGTAAGCTAAGGCATAATTTTAATACTTGGTACGGATTCAGAAAAGAATTGGAGCAAAGGCTAGCAGATAACATAGACAGGAATCCTAAGAGGTTATTTGCATACGCTAATTCAGAGAAAGTTCGAAATAGTCATATTGGACTACTGGTTGATGAGCATGGAATTTTAAATTAGGACTATAGGGATATTGCTAATGTTTTTAATAACTTTTTTCCAGTGTTTTTAACGATAATTGTGTCACAACAGTCACCAGCAAGACACAAGCTATGGTACAGCTTGAGGATTTGTATTTTCTAGGGATGAAGTTTTACTTCATTTGACAATATTAAAGATACTAAAGCTCTCCGGGATCAGATAATAATTATCCAAGAGTTTTAGTTGAATTTGCAGATTAATTAGCGGATGTTATTGTAAGAATTTTCAACGCTTCTTATAACTGGGGGGAACAGTGACAGAGGACTGGAAGCTGGCTAACATTACACCGCTCTTCAAGAAAGGGTCTGAAGGGAATGAAGGAAATTTAAGACCTGCGAGTCTAATTTAGGTGGTTTTGAAATTTTTTGAAACATTGATAAAATTAAGGTAATGAATTTTTTAGAGACTATTAATCCATAGACTAGTTTTCAGTATGGTTTTAGGAAACGTAAATTGTAGGCAACTAATTTACTACATTTTTATGACAAGGTTACCATGGCACATCATGGATAGTTGCACCACTTCAGAAAAATAATTGTATTAGGTATTTTTTTTGTAAATTGCAAGTGTAGTTATTTATTTGCATAAAACATTTTATTGGGTAGCCATGTTAGTGCATCACATATTGAATGACAGAAACCACAGGTTGGAAAACGCAGACAAGTGTATGAAAGTATTTTTGAATATGTAATTTGAGTACCACATTTAGTTGCCAAAACATGCAACCAAAAGTTTTCATGTTCCATGTAAGTGTACTTATAATTATTATATTTCTCCTAAATCTGTTGAATGAGGAACGGAATTTGGTTCTTTTGTAAATTTTCAGGCCATTTTGGGATTTTGTTTTGTAAAAAATGGAAATGCAGCTTTTCAAAATAAATCATTGATGTTTTTCAAAAAAAAAGAAGACAGAAGTAATTCTTTAATCATTTTCTTTCTGGCTGCATCTGCCAATGTTATTTATTTTGAAATGCTTGTGTGTTGCAAATATAATTTTGATTACTCTTGTTTCAGCAAGTTTAATGCAAATGTTAAAGGAAAAAATATATATAATTGTATCTTGACATACATACCTGCCACCATACGAGGGTTGTTACTTATATTTCTGGTCTTGGTTACAATAAGTATTGGTAAGTGATCACTGACTATTCTAAACTAAAATTTTATATTTTTAACCATAATTCCTCTAGAAAGCTTTACCATTAAAGCGAGATTTCTGTTTTTTAAATTACGTTGAAAAATTTCTCCTAGGCAAAAAAAAAAAAAAAAAAAAAAAAGAAATTTACTTGAGAACATTTTTGTGCTACTATTTTCACTTGTTTTTGACATGGTTCTTTATGAAAAGCGTTACAGCACCATCCCATAGCAAGGTAATAAACTTGAATAATGCCAGAAAAAATCGATATTGCTAGTGAACTTCGATAAAGCATGATATTGGTGTGACAAACCGTAAGATTGGGGCATCTATGGGCAGTAATATGATAAGCATCAATAAGATATTGCCTAAACATTTGGAGGAAAAAAAGTTTTGTTCGAGTTGGGTCCCGCAGAATCTGGAAAATCCTTAAAAGAAGGCTCATGTCAACTAGTGCAGGGAAATGCTAGAAAAAAAAAAATGTGTAAAGTACATCAAAAGCAATATATAACATCGATATAGGTGACAAATCACAGATATGTGATAATATAAGCCCGAAAAGAAACCAACAACTGACTTGATCTACAAAGATGAATAAATCCAGCAAAAGTGTTTTGTATGAGATGGACTCCGAAGCAAATGCCTGTACCATTCTTCTCAATAACTGGTCACGTAGAAATGGTGGTATAGGAATACAAGGCTGTCTATTCTGACTGATATCTGGCCAATTGTTTGCTGGAAGAAATCGCAGAAGATGAAGCTCTCCACGTAACCACCATGCAAGCTCCAGTGCATCAGCTCAAAACAAAGGAGTTTTTGACTGGTCAAAACATTGAGTTGATAGGTTAAGCCTCGTATAGCATTGGCTGGTCACCTAAAGACTTTTTTAAATTCATGAGCAGTTTTAAATATATCAAGTGATTAATGATACCAGAAGATGTGATAGATGATTTTAAAAGGCATGTTTTTGAATACCTGAAAATAAGCGAGAAAAAAAAGTGTATCGGTCGTCTTGCAGAATATTTTTTAAAACAATAAAACTAATGTTGATTATAAAAATTTGTTTATTCATTGTTAGGTCAGATATATAAATAGCAACCCTCGTAATAATATGCTCAGATCTTCCTACAAATTTTATTGTACTATTCTAGTGGTAACTCTTCATGATTGAATCTGTGTATCTAAGTTCTGTCCAAGTATGTTCAATAAATATATTTTAAAATGTTCTACTCCTCATTCATTCTTTTTTAACATCTGTTTCTAGAGTTACAGCTAAAGTATTGAAATGCTTCGGAAATTAAATAGTTGGGTGGTAACAATTCTTATAGGTTTTTTGAGGCATTTGAAAGTTTAATTTTTAAATGTTTCCTGTATTGAAATATTAAGCGAAAATATAGCTGGTATTGTAGATATTATACATAAGAAATTCTGTCAAATAAGGCAAACAGGGTTAAGTTACTAAAATTTTCAGAAAAAAATTGTATTTTTGTTTGATACTTAGTTTCCATTCTAATATTAATGGAATAAGGAATACAATACTGTATTTTGAATCTCTAATTTATTTCTTACTGTTTTTGTAATGGTTTATAAGAGTGACCGAATTTATAGTCTTGAAACTATTACATATTTTAAAAAACAAGGATACACCAAGTTGAAAAAATATTTTTAAAGTTATTCTTTTAAGCACCCCCCTAAAATTTTCTACAGCACAGTCTGTGACATGAGCCCCCCTCCCCATTGGGTACCCTCGTTATAAGAAACTAAATGAGCAGTGCTCATTCTAAGTAGAGGATTTGAGACCGTTGGAACATCAGATTAGCAATTTATACTTCAGAGTTAGTATTCGTGCTACCTCCCCCTCCCCTTCCAAAAAAAAAAAAAAAAAAAAAAGAAGCACCTGCTTTATAACTGAGCATCTAGGAGAAATTACCCTCTCCTATGTCCTTATTTTTACTTTCTTCTACATCTGCTATGTAGAAGAAAGTATTGGATTCGTGCAAATTTTCGAATTTTGACGGATTCAAACATTCTAAGGTGTGCTGAGTCCATTTCGACAATTTTTGGAAAATGTCCGTGTGTCTGTGTGTGTACCTGTTTTTTGTAGCCACTCTACAGCAAAAACTACCGCATGAAACCAAACGAAATTTAGTACACGTATGGGCCCTTATGTGAACTTGTGCTCAGTGGTTTTTTCGCGAATTCCTCCAAGGGGGGGGGGGCAATGGGACATTTTTTGAGTTATGCATGCTTGCTATTCCCCAGGAAGTGACAGACGGAATCAAATAAAATTTGGTCCACATGTTGTCCCTATCATGTTCAGTTGCTGATTCAAATTTGGTGTCAATAGCTCAAATATCTCACTAAATAATGAACGGAATCAAGCAAGTTTTTTTTTAACGAGAAAAATTTATCAACAAGTAGCCCTTAGAAGTATAAGAGCTGATTCTATTTTCACTTCAATAGTTGAAAAGGGGGTGGTGAAATCGAACGTTCTCTCGTTTTCATTTGCGAGTGCTATTTCTCAAGAAGTAATGCTTCATTCTGGATGAAAATTGAAATTTATGTGAACCTATAAGTTCACAGGCGTTGGTTCAATTTTGGCGCCAATTGCTCCAATGGAGTGTAGGGGGGCTGATTTTTTTTTTTTTCTTTTTGCGAATAAAAAGTTTTATTTTAATGAAACAATAAGAGAGATAAAGCATAATAGACTATCGTCTACTCATTTCGCGTGGTTTTAATGGTTGGAAAATGATTTAAACGTTTTAACTGTTGCCATTTTGTGTTTGCAAACAAATAAAATATTTGCTAGGCACAACATGCTAGTTAGTTAAAAATGCTGGCTGCGGTCAAATTACTAACGGCTGATTATGATATGCCTACCTCAACATGCTTTCGAACAAGTTTGAACAGCAAATAAGCATAAGATGCTTATACATATCTTACCATGCTGTTACTGTGCAAGCTAGCTGCATAGCAACTGATGCTAGCAAGCATAAAATCTTACTAATATTATATATGCGAAAGTTTGTCTGTATGGATGGATGTATGGATGGATGTATGGATGTTTGTTACTCTTTCACGCAAAAACTACTGAACGGATTTTGATGAAACTTTACAATAATATAGCTTATGCATCAGAATAACACATAGGGTAGTTTTCGTCCCGTTATGGGGGGCAAAACCCCCTTAGGGGGGCAATAAAACACAATTTTTGTATAAATTCTCTAATATTGGGATGAAAAAATACTTGCACATATTTACATTATATGTCCATCGAAAGCTCTGATTTTTCTGCTGAAGATGGCACCTGTTCGAAATTTCTAAGTAGAATAAAAAACGAGTTATGAGCTTTTTAGATCCATGTTCGAAGGCTTTCCTCAACTCAATACAGTATTTAATGTATCATCTCAACTCCCTGTCGATAGCGACAATTGTTGTATTGTTGACTTTCTTTGCTTTTCGTGATTGTTCAAGGCTTTTCTCAAGTCAAATCTTGAAGTAAGATTTTTGCACAAGATTGGCAAATAAAACATGATTTGGCTGATGATTTTCCATTTAAACGGAACTTTAATGTAATTAATAGTTTTTATTATTATTTATGCTGATTGAACACTTACTCATTATCCAAACAACCAGCAGATCGCCAAAATTTTTGCAGAAAGATTTCCGTAGCTGATGCATTTGGCAGCTTTTTCAACGTTGCTGTTTTTGCAGCCGAAGACTACGTCATGTTTCTCAGCTTTCACCATGTAAACGAAATATCGCCAATCAAAGAATTTTCAAAAGACTTTTTTTACTGTGTTAAATAATCCAGCAACTAAATTAGGCAAATCCATATACAGCGCAAAAACTTCCATTATTTTTTCTTTTTGCACAATTTCAAACAATCACCAAATTTTATTACTTATTTTGGTAACATTTCGGATGAAACTGTTTAGCGCCATTTTATGGTGACCAAAAATATCTCAGCATCTGGCGACGATATCTCTGTAACGAAAATTAATATCATACCGTTTTACAAAGTAAGGAAAGAATGGGGGAGCATCATCGAAGGTACCTCGAAACGACTTTCGCAAATTCGGCAAAATCGCACCAAGAGCCACAATGATTGAAATTTCCCGAAATAACTAAAGCAAGTATAAGGGGATTACGAGCGCAGCTACTTTTTTTTAATCACTTCGTACTTCATTAGCCATACAGAGAAGGTTTTAGACTCCATGTTAAAAAAAAAGTATCAACAGATTAATCTTTTTAAACATGAGAAGATTAATTTCATGTTTTTTAAATTTGTATATGCTTAAATATAGTGCTTTCGGTTCTAAATCAATACTACTTTGTTCTTTATACTTATTGCTATTTTAGTTTTATGGGTAAGGAAGAAACTCGATTTTTAATCACGTCAAAAAGATGTGTTTTAAATTCTTTCACTTAAAACAGAAAATAAAAGCAAATAACGATTTTTTCTAATAATTATTACTGACCCAGGCAACGCCGGGTACTTTTGCTAGTAGTGTATAATAGCTTATTAAGGTACCTACCTCTACGTGCTTTTGAACAAGCTTCAACAGCAAATAAGCATATGATGCTTGTAGATAGCTTGCCATGCTATTACTGTGTATGCTAGCTAAATAGCATGTGATGCTTGCTAGCATAAAAAAGCTTAAAATAGCTTATTAAGCTACCTAGCACTACATGCTTTTGAACAAGCTTGAACAGCAAATAAGCATATGATGCTTGTAGATAGCTTGCTATGCTATTACTGTGTATGCTAGATGAATAGCATGTGGTGCTTGCTAGCATAAAAAAGCTTAAAATAGCTTATTAAGCTACCTAGCACTACATGCTTTTGAACAAGCTTGAACAGCAAATAAGCATATGATGCTTGTAGATAGCTTGCTATGCTATTACTGTGTATGCTAGCCGAATAGCATGTGATGCTTGCTAGCATAAAAAAGCATATCATAGCATGAATAACTAGCATACAAAGCAAAAAATAGCAAAAAGTAGCATATTTCTGTTGCTAGTAATAGCATGAATTTTGACCTGGGCAGGCCAAAACCCCTTTACCCTAAAAGTAACTACCGCACCTATCATAAGAGGAAAAACACAGATGGGTTTAAAAGCCCATCTAAAACTAGTAAAGTCAAAAAAGTGGACAAGCCTCAGCCCTTAAAGCTAGGCAATTCCTTCAAGGCGTTGAGCCAAGCCATTGATGGCAATAATGAAAATACTGAAAATCCTGAAATGGACACCAATGAGGAGGTTGATGGTAACATCCCTTCCCCTTAAAATAAGCCTATTTTGGCCATATACCCTAAAGCATATAAAGAATTTGTAGTCGGGCTGCAGACTGAGACCAAGACCGAATTTCAGGTCAAGGTCTCAGGTGAATTCGCCAAAATATTCCCTGCAACGTCTGATGATTCTGACGATCTCTATTTCCTCCTACCTACTCGAAAATAAAATTCAGCACTATGTGCAATTAGCCAAGCATAACCGCCCTGTCAAGGTAGTTATTAAAGGGTTACCCCCTAACTACCGACAAGGAGGATATTAAGTGGGCTCTTGAAGAGCTTGGTTATGGAGTTAGGAAGGTTGCACAACTTGTGCGAAAGGGTTCTGCCCCACTTCCGATATATCAGGTTCACCTGAACAATACCGTCGGGGTCAAGAATATCTTCGAGCTCACTTCCATACTTTTTACTTACGTAACTGTGGAGGCGTATAGACCCCGTAAGGGGCCTCCTCAGTGTCACAGATGCCAGAAATACAATCACAGCTGTGAGTGCTGTTTTATGACCCCGAGGTGTGTTCGGTGTGGTGAAGAACACCTCTCTAGCAATTGCCCGCACAAGGCAAAGAGATTGGAAACACCAAAGTGTGCCAACTGCCAGGGCCCCCATCCTGCATCCTACAAAAGATGCCCAAAATATAAAGCTTTTACTAAAAAAGCAGTCTCAAATAATCCCAAAACAAATTCTTTCACCAACTCCGAAGCCTTCCCACCCCTCCCTAATCAAAAAACATCCGAGAGTAGGAGCGATGGCGCTGCAAGCGCCTCTAATGCTCCTGCCCCCTCATTCGCCCAAAAGGCGCGAGGCTCGGCCAATAGGGGAGGTCCAACGAGTTCGGCTCAAGCCACTCTCCCGCAAAGAGCATGCTCCGGCCCCAGAGCAGTCACGATGCAACCTTTCACCAGGTACCTTCTCGGAGGTAGCTGGTGTTTGGAACTCCATCAAGGAGATTTTAGACCTTTTTAAAGGTCTGAACCTCCCCGCTATTATTAAGACAATCAAACAGGTTCTACCTGAACTCAAAAAACAAACTGACCCCATTAACAAAATTTGGGCACTCTTCCAGGCTTTTATGGAGAGTGAGGAGTTATTCAGGCACACTTAATGGTTTTCCTTCTCGGCCTTTCTGTTTTGTCGTGGAACGCCTGCGGGCTGCTCGATAACATTATTGAACTCAGGCAGCTTGTTTATGAGCAAGCGCCCGATGTTATCTGTGTGCAAGAGACTCATCTCAGACCAATTAATCGTGGAGTTTCTATTAGCAACTACAATTTTTATCGTACCGACCGTATCCCTGACCATAATAATTATACTAGGGCATGGGGGGAGGGGGGCACCTTAATTTATGTTAAGAGCTCAATTCCCCATCACCAGAACATCACTCCCAGCCTGTTGGCACTTGAAGCTACCTCTATCACAATTACTCCAACTGGCTTTATCCCCATCACAATAGTCTCTGCTTCTGGCCTTACCCTTCGACACATAACGGCAAAAGAGAAAGCTAACAAACTCCTCTCGGATCTGGAAGCACTCTTTCGTGATGCGCAAAGTACAATAATTTGCGGAGACTTTTAACGCATATCACACCTTCTGGGGCTGTAATGGAACCAATGCCACAGGTAGAACTATATACAAATTTGCCATGAAGGCAGGCATCACCATTGCAGCTCCCCCTACACCTACACGTATCACTGTTACTGTATTAAATTAAAAATAAATATGTTCAAAAAAACTATCTGGGGGTGAAAAGATTAAATAAATAAATATTAAAAAAAAACGCTATAACGTACTAACTTCGAACGATTATATTTCCAAAAATAATAGGAGTGACACCGATTTTTTTTGTGCAAATGTTAGACAAACATGTTGGTTATCAACCTAATGTAATATCAGATCTCTCCTATGAGGGCGACAGTTGTAGTTAGATTTTAAATATTTGTGTTTTTGTAAAATTTATCGAATGAAAGTTCCAATATCTTCTGGCGCCCTTATAAAGACACCGATTTTGATACATATTTTTGATGTATGTAAGTGTGGCTAGAAAATGATCTAAAAATGTTGGTGTCATCATGAAGGCGCTTTGAGAAAATTGGCCTTGAATATAGAAAGAAATTCATTTTCGGTCATTTTTAAACGGAGTTTGTGGGCGTCGCCCTTGTAGTGTCACCGATTTGACAGCTGTAACAGTATCTAACAAGACCATATAGTAATATGGAGTTAAAAAATCCATGTCATTATAAGGGCGCTTCAGGCAACAAGCACATTAAAATCTGCAAATTTGGAAAACCAGCAAAAATGTGCCACGCCCCCTAACCAAAAAAAATTGTTTTCTCAAAAACGGTGAGTCAGACAAAGCTCAAATTCGGATTTACATTACATTCATGATAAGGAACAACCTATGTGAAAATAGAGAAAATTAAAAATCCCAACAATCACAAACTGCCTGATCCTTACAGACAATGGCTCTTAACCACCTGGCAGTTAATTGTAACCGCAAGGCCCGATATGTTGTGTGCGGTGGGGAGCACGCAAAAGCTAATTGCCCCAACTTGGGTATCCAAGAAAAAGTGTGCTGTAGCAATTGCGGGGAAAATCTTCTTATAGAGGTTGCAAGGCTTTCCCTAAACGCAAAATCCAGTTAGGCCCATATTCAAAAGTAACTTTCGGAGGGAAGCCTCCTATGCTACAGTGTCCTCGGTCATTAAAACTTAATCTGAGTTCACCTCCTAGGAGAAGTTTAGCATCCCAGAAATACTCTCCCTGTTTAAAGAACTTAATTTTTTAATTTTAAGAAAATAATTGCCAATCTTAATAATGCCCTCCTTAAGTTTAAAAACAGCCACAGTACCCTACATAAGCTCTCCACTCTAGCTCAGGTCTTTTTTGATCTTGACTAGTTCTTTTCTCTTTTTCTCCCCCCTCCCCTATCTTAGCTTAAACGCTGCCCCGTAAACTTTCTCATGAATTTTTCTCTAATTTCATCTTTCCCTTTCGGGATCTTGCCAAGGATCCCTTAAGGGAAGGGGGGGGGGGGAAGGGATCCTTGCTAAGGATCCCTTAAGGCTACTCAGCGGCCGAAACCGACCAATAGAAAGCCAGCGCTCCCTTCGGGGACACCATCCACTCACATCACACCTGAGGATATGGGGCTCAACGTGTTTGTTGTGTCTTTGGTCTCTATTGTTTCTTTTTTCTCATTTGTTTATTTTCTTTAATGGATGGAAAAACGATCGACGTCCCCTCTTCCTGAGAGTCGGGCTAAAAAAAAAATTGTCAGAATTTCAAAGACGTTCACTCGAATCAGTTTCTTTGCTTGGAAAAATCTAAAATATAGGAAAATGTGGCGTTTTGTACGGTTTGTACAAAAAAATTCAGTTTGGCGCACTGCGGCCGCGACAATTGTCGGTGGCACGTTTCAGCGAAGTCGTATATTGAAAACTCCACGGCGCACAGTGGGCAAAATCACCGATTTAGGTGGACAAAAGTCATGTTAAAAATTAATGATACATGTTTCGAATATTATTACTGATTAGATCTGTAAGGCAGAAATTTATATAATAAACCCCTAAAGTCGTTTCTTATTTACATATACATACTAGCTAGTCAGCGAGTTTGAACAGCTGCCTTATCCTGTCCCAATAATAAAGCTTCAAAGGTCACTTCTTAGTTGTTTATGATTCGTTCTGCTATACGATTCCCATCACAATAATTCATCTTCAAATGTAAATTGTTTTTCTCATACGTTTCGTTTTGCATTACGGATGTTCGTGTTTCCTGAATCATGGATGTTTTTGAAGAAGGTAGGTGCCTAGTAAATTATTCGATAGCTAAACGAAAAAAAAAAATTGTCACGGTCACGAGCGGTCACAATAAAACTGGTATATTTGGAAAGCTAATAATGTCTTGTTTTTAAAAATTCCATCCCCTTTTCGATTAAACTTCAAAATTTCATTGCAGGAATAATAACTATTAAGATTCCTAGAACGCAGTTTTTTGAGAAACGGAGGGCATTAGCGAAGGAAGATCGTCACGACGGGTTGGTGAATTTCATTATTGAAAATTAAGGACAAGATGGTGACGAATTAGACAAAAAATTGCTAAAGCAAGCGGTAATGAAAGTGTCCAGCAATATCTCCAAAAAGTGGAAGAATGCCCATGGAAAAATGGACGTTTTTTAAAAATTATCTTGGCTAGACAAGTCGGATTTTGAACTAAAAACATCTCGTATTATAGTTGTGAAACCAAATGTTTCTCATCTTCCTGGTCGACCGGAAAAAAGCTTTTCTGAATCGAGTGATAGGACCAAAAAAGGAAAATCGGAGAACTATTGAAAGAAGGCACAGAACAACTTGCCTATGCTGCACAAGTTTCCTTATACAGTTCTAGCAATCGCAAAGCATCGAGGCAAATTAAAAATGTGTCATCGTCCTCGAGTACACCTTCATCGAGTAAACCTTCAGGTTATACAAATGCTAGATCCTTAACACCCGATGAGGCATTGGCTACTACAAAATTCAGCAGTCAAAAAGAACTTGTATCCCTGAGCAAACTGAGATATCTGAGACGAGGGCGGAAGTGTCGTTACAAACTCTGTTAAACACAACTGCCCGACGATTACTTGAGGTTCAATATGCTTTACTGCAGCTGCTAGTCGAAGCAGGAAATAATGAATTTATTTTGTGTAGCAAATGGGGATGTAACGGAAGCGGGAGACACAGTAAATACAAACAAAAATTTATCAGTGATGCATCAAGGAATGATGAATATTTGTTTATGTTTACTATAGTTTCAATCAATCTGCGCCTTAGCAATAGTATCCACACTTACGCATGGAAAAATAATGTCCAGGGTTCAACGAGATTTTGTCGCCCCCTTAAATTTATGTTCCTAAAAGAAACAACCTCATTGATTGTTTCTAAAACTGACACCAACTGTGCACAAAATTCTGGAACATAGTTCCCTCATTATTCAGCATCACTTGGTACTTATTGGTCAGCTAAGCGAAGAAGCTCAAGAGGCCAGAAACAAGGACTGCCGACGATTTAGAGAACACCATACAAGAAAAACATCTAGGTTTGACACCAATACAGATCTTCTAACAATGCTTTTAGTTTCGTCTGACCCAATTATAGCCAGTTATCGTAAACCTATTGAAAAACGATCCGACTCGATGACACCTGAATTTCTTAGCTTGCTGTCGAACACCGCTACCGCTGCCAACAGCAACGACCAGCTGTCAACCTTGGCTATTTCCGCTTCTGATACAGACTCAGGAAAAAGCAGTGAAACGAAAAAAAAAATGTTAATTTTGTTTTAAATGTGTTTATTGCTAAAATTTCGTTTTTAAATAGTTTCTTATTACATGTTTATAAAACTTCTAAGAAATTATTATTAGGTATTTTGTGACAATTATCGTAACGGAGTATTCATGTGTACTTATTGTTACATTTTCCAAGATAAAAGAACTTCCAAAACTAACAAAACATGTTTATAATACAGATATTTTGTGTGCCTACCTATGTGAAATAGATTGAGGAATTTTTTTTTCTTCTAAAATTTGTATAATATTGTTATTATTTAGTTTGTTTCGAAGGAAAACTTTTGGTGTGCCACCCAGCTGCAGGGCGAGAGTCTCAACATGATCCTTGAATAATTTTATTTAAACATAAGTATAGTTTTTTTTATTCATAGTTTTTTCGGTTCTATATGTATTTTCGATTTTTCCAATTCAATGTTTCCATTCCAATAAAAAAATTAGATTAATAGCAACGTTAAGCAGTTATTTCGTTGCTATTATTTGTTGTTAACTTCAAATTGTAAGATTATACGATAAAAGCAGTGACATAAATGAATCCACCATGGAGAAATACATACAGATACATTAGGATCTAAGATAAACGAGTAATTTGTTGATAAAAACCACGAATACCGTAAAAACAGATGCACTTTAGCAAAAATAAACTGAAGAAATAAATTCAGCGTGAAAAAACAAATGGAAATAGATGAGACATTGGAGTGGTATCGCAAAATTGACTTTTGTCCACCTAAATCGGTGATTTTGCCCACTGTGCGGCGGTGCAGAACACCAAAGAAGTCTCCACGTTCTCCCGAAAAAAAAAAGATGAAAACTTAGAAGTCATCAAAGCAGAGTGTCTTTTCACTCGTTTTTTGATTGAGCATAATTTGTCCATAGCCACAGCCGACCATTCTAAACAGCTGTTTACGGAAATGTTCCCAGACTCAAAAATAGCGCAGCAATTCACTTGCGCTCGGACTAAATGTTCGAAGATTGTAAAAAACATGGCTCAGAATTCTGTTGCACAAACCATTTCCGTTTGCAAAACACAGCCGTTTTCCATAAGCACCGATAGCAGTAATGATTGTGGAGATAAGAAGCTATATCCTCTTCTTGTGACATTTTTTCATGCGCTTTCTGGAAAAGTGACTACAGAAGTGTTATCCCTTCTAAACTACAGATAGTACAGGTAAAGGAATTTGAGATTATAAATGATAATTTAAAGAAAAAGGACCTAACTTTGGACAATTGCATAAGCTTTAGTGCTGATAATGCATATACTATGATAGGGAAAAAGAAAGGTATTGCATCTTTTTTTTCAGCAGAAAATTCCTCTATTGTAATAGGAGACTGCGCATGCCACCTTATACATATTGCTGCGAAAAAAGCATCTTCAATGTTTGAAGTGGATATAACAACTGTTTCTAACAGATTATATATATATATATATATATATATATATATATATATATATATATATATATATATATATATATATATATATATATATATATATATATATATATATATATATATATATTTGGACAAAAGCTCCAAAAGAAAACGCAATTTCAGAAGGCAACAAGAACTTTGTGGCCTAGAAAAACCACATAAAATACTAAATTACAAGTCAACAAGATGTCTTTCGCTGTTAAATTGTGTGGATCGAATTTTGGAGCAGTGGGAACCCCTAAAAGGTTTTTTTTTTTTTTTTTTTTTTTTTCTGATGAAACAAATAACAGTTCAAACAATAAAAGATTCCAACAAGTGCAACAGGCCTACAACAATCCCATGTTTAAACTAGTACTCCTATTTCTCCAGAGCAACCTTCCATTATTTATTAAAGTTAACCTTCTTCTCCAGCAAGAGGAACCTCTCATACACAAATTAAGAAGAAATTTGCAACAATTATTTTTTGAGCTATTGGTAAGATTTGTCAAGCCATCAGTTGTTTCAGATAATAGCACAGAATTTGTTTTTTCAAACAAAAATCACATGAAAAAATCCCTACAAAAGAAAGATGAAAAAATTCTCAATGGAGTTAAGACCAAGATGTTTCTCGCAGAAAGTAATTTATCCAAGCAAGACGTTGAAGTATTTTACGCTCAAGTTAGAGATTTTTACAGGACAGCCCTTTCGTATGTTTCTGAAAATTTGATAGGAGAACTTGAATTTTTAAAACATGCTGAGATAGTTGATGTATAAATCAATCAGAGACAAAATTTCATTTTGTTCTGTGATTTGGATGGTAAATCGTTTCCCATTTCTGATTCCATCTACAGCACTCGATGATTTGGAAAATGAATTCGGTCATTATCAAGCAGATAAATTTGAATCTATTTACTTTGGAAAAAAGAATAGATGAAATTTGGAATGAAATTTCACAGCTAAAAGATTGCAATGGAGCTGTGAAGTATAATTTTTTCTCTTCAATTATGTATGCAATTTTATCTGTACCACATTCAAATGCTTCTAGTGAACGACTTTTTAGTTTGGTTCGAAAAAATCATAGAGTTTCGCCCAAATTTGAGCACTGAAGTATTGGAAGCTCTTTTGGTGTAGAAGTTAAAGATGTTTTCTTCTCAAGAGGCATGTTTTGAGAAAAAATTCTCAAAGGAAGAATTGATGTCAGCAAAGCAAGGTGCAACTGTATCTTCTTCCACTTGCAGCTAATTCAAAGGAAACATGGACCGTGAGTTCCAGTCTAAACTAGAAAAGGACTTTTTTTTTACTTTGGATGAAATTTTTTTTTTCTTCGAATTGTTTAAATTTTTAAGAATGATTTTTGTTGGGGAAAAAAAAAAACAATCGAAGGAGGAATTAAAGTCAGCACAGCATGGTTTAACTATCTTCTGTTTGGCTTGCAACAGATTTCTAGAATTCATGGTATCGGATTAAAAAGTTCAATTGTTTCATCTTTTTTTTTTTCCTTTAAAGACTTTGCTTTAAATGTGTTTTAAAATATCTTGAAAAAATAAGCTGTATTAAGAACAGTCATCCTCATGTGAAAAAGGTATGTCATTTAAAAAATTTATATTAACTTTTGTTATTAGTTCTGTACATATATTAATAAATATTTTGAAAATTGCTTTAAGCTTTTCTGCCATAGCACACAACATTATTTAAGTGGATTCATAGTATTTAATATTAGATTCATGAATGCTCTTGATACCAAAAGGAAATCATACTTGCATTGAGCAGTGAAGAAATTCAAATTATTATCCAGTGTATATTTAATTCCATAATTTCCTCTTATAATCTTGATGAACAAGTTTACATGGTGTAATACATATAACCTTTTAATTTTCGTCGTCGCTATATATTTGACTTTCGACTTTTGTCATAGCGTTTGTCGGGAATTGTAAACTACTGATAAGCACTGAAAACCACTGAAAATTTTTTGATCTTCTACTGAAAGCTTGAATAAGAGAGTGGCATCTCTTACCACATGGATGCCATTTTGGACGGAACGACGTAATGTGGCGCAATGCCGTTATAAAATGTATTGGTAAATCTGGTTGGTTACCAAGTGATAGGAGCAGGGGACCCTCGATGTTTATGTCACCCCAACTGCAGCTATTCCTCTAGGGGTTATTATTACTGATAGTGAGAAAGGTCAGGTTTTTTCTTTAAAAACCTATGAGAAATTTTGCACTCTGACTCTTTTGGAGGAAAAAACCCACCTGAAGTGTTTCCCTCTGACAACGATTTGAAAGAACAAGAAGCATGGAAAAAATAGCTTCCACACTCAAATTTACTTTTGTGTCAGCAGTAAGCGGGAGTTTAAAAGGTACAAGCTTTCGTCCTGGGACAAACGTTTTCGTGGGAGAAAATCTTACCTGTGATACATGACTCACGACTTCCGTGAGACAAATGCCACCCCCCCCCCCCTTTTTTCTTGTAATCTAAGAGAATGATTTGTTTTTGAGTAATGTTCGAAGTACCGCACCCCCTTTTTTGTAATCTTCTGAGTCATAACTTTTTCTGTGTTGGCAACACCAAGCGATGACCTCACTTTTGAAATGGCTGGGGATTTATTTTTCATTTAATTAATTTACTTATGTATATGTACACTTAATTATTAATAAATGTGTTTTAATCAGTGTGATCTAAAATGCTTCTGCTGGGCATCGAACCCCCGGCCACTGGAGTAGTTAAGTATGCTAACCACTAGACAAGTCATGTTCTTACCAAAGGTGGAAAATAATGTCTTAAATGGAAAAATTATTTGTGGCGCCATCTATTGGAGACCAATGGCCATGACACATTTCAGAACGAAAAATGAGAATTTTCTTTAGTGGCTGGTGGCGCCATCTACTGAAGAAAAAGGTTAAAATTGTTAAATTGTGAATTTTAATTAAAAAAAATTTTTTTTTGGAAGGAATAATGTTTCGTTAAGAGTTAAATTTTTTGAGTGGATTTGAACTCGTGACATAAAGATTCTTCAAATGATGGTATGATCAATGCGCAAGACCGCTCGGCTGAAAATTTTTACAAAGGAACAACAATTTAAAGTTCATATACTCACACAGGGGATAATTGCGTTAATTACATTTAAATGCTGAAAGTCAAGAGTAGATGAATCAGACAAAAGAATTTTAATGACAAAGAGCCTAATCAAAGCAACGTGATCTTTCAAATCATTAAGAGGTAGATAAAGTATTTATTTTTGCTTTTAAGGGGGTGATTGCTACATGATTTTAAACAGCAAAGAAACACTGAAATGATATAAAAAAAAATCTACATTAAATTGCAGAACAAATGCACCACCTTGCATATCGCTATTTGGACCTACAGTTTGATCATCTGAACTGTCATTATATTGATCTATAACTGCGAAGTCCTGAATAAAATGTACAATCGAAATAAATAACAGAATAGCCTTGAAAAAGTTTTTAAAAAATACAGAACAAGATTCAGATTAAAAATACGTACACAGTTTCTCCCAATTCTAAAGGATTTTCAATAAAAATCTGTGATAATTCGCTTAATGGCTCGTCACCAACCCCCCAGTCTTCGTTGTCGCTGCTAAACTGTAAATAAAACATGACATGTAAATACATATATATTTTTTGTCTTAAAATTTGAGGGAATCAGTACGTGTAAAAATAACATAAACATTAGTTAACATTACACCTTCTGAGAAATTCTTTTCCACTTCATTCTAATATGTTTGATCGAACTATCTGAAGAGAAACATCGGCTTAACAAATCACGTCAGTACCTCTGAACGACAGTATTTTTCCTCCGACGTTCGAAACTAACGCCACGCTAAAATCTAATGCTAAAAGATCGAATGTGACATATTCCGCTGAGGCAGAAAGGTTTTATTGACTCCAGGAGCGTTACTCTGGATGTCTCTAGAACTTCAAGTGACGTCTATTTCTCCCTCACGACAAGGGAGGATCGGTGAGAAAATAGTCGGTTGCCACATTTCGTGCTACGCTCAAACCTCCTAGTGAGGAATTTCTCCCCTTCGTCCTGCAACTCGAGACGGGGAAACGATTGACCAATCAAATGACTCCATATCTCACCTCACTAGCGTTTATCCAAACAGCTACACGTGTTTTATTAGTTTAACTCGACTTTATTTCTCTGTAATGGGTGAATCACAAAGGCGCATTTTAATAAGAAAGCGGGGGGGGGGGGGGGGGGGAGCATAACCCCTTACACAGGGATAAATTAATTTTTCATTTACTATTTTTTAGTTGACTCTTTTGTGACATGCAACATTTTTTTTAGTTTTTTACAAAGAGCACACTAAACAAAGCATATTCGCATGAAAGCATTTTTCTTTGCTAAAGAAGTAATCCTGGAGTCGTTAGGAATAATAAAATACATACTTAATTCACCGTTTGCGAACTCAAGGAAAGGTAACATCGCGGTTTGTCCAGTAATTTTTTGTTGATGGGATCAAAAATTTACATTTTTAAAAATATGTGTAGAAGTACCTAGAAGAGCCATATTAATCCGAAGCTATTTGCGAAATGCTTGATTTATTTCTCAGCTTATAAAAAATGCAAAATGAAAGAAATCACATGGTAATTTCTTGGAAAAACCATAATGTTAATGCAAACGGTATGTAGTATCAAAATATCTCAACTGTATCATGGCTTTAAGAACAAATCAGCAACTGCTTTGAAATTTGCAAACAAATAGTTTCTGAATTCTTCAGTTAAGCTTATATGTTATACAGCTTATGATTTTTACAATTTCATAATATTTTATAGTTGAAATATAAACTAATTTAAAAAAACTCAAATGAGGTATGAGTTTATTTAATAATAATCTTTCCAGATTTCTGAAATGTTCAACCGGGACACCGAAATGGATGGTCCCCCCCCCCCCACCCGTGTCAAGTATTCAAAAGGGTACACACCTGTGGATGATTTTCGGAGTGTACGGCATTTTATTCTCAGTGCTATGAATAAATGGTTACTAACTATGAACATAAAACAGATGTAATAAAAAATGACATAAGCAGATAAACTTTGAACATTTCATTTCCGAGATGTAAATATTTGCAATTTATTTGAGCTAGAAAAACACTTTGAATGAGAAATAAAAAATTGAACATTATTTAGATATACTTTTCATTTTATAAGACTTTTTTGGTTTACATCATGTTGTAAAATTTTCACAAACTAATCCGGCTCTAATTTTATAAGTCAGTGTTACAAATGATAAAGTAATCTTTCTAAATAATCCTTCACACTCAATTATTTTTAAACCTTTTTGGTGATTTATAAACAAATTTATCTTTTATCAGGACGTGAAGTAAACCGACCGGAATGCCGGAATTTTGTCTGAAAACCGGAACCGTCCCGGGCAAACCGGGAGGTCTAGCAAGCCTATTTAATAACCATGCCCTTATGTTATAATCATTAAAACAATGTTCTTTATTAAAACCGCTCATTTTATAGCATCTCGGCGAAAGTATCCAGGGTTTAGCATTTAATTTTTTCGAAATGTTGAAGATATTTTACGCCCCTGTTCAAAAATATATTTTGAACAGGGTGTGAATAAGCCTGTGAATAATAATATTTATGTAGTATATTAATCGGTCTTAAGGGGATCTTCAAAATCATCTAAAAAGTAAAGTCATGAAAACTTGTTAGTGAAACAGTGTAAGGACGAGGGGGAGGGGAGGCACTTTTCAACTTCCGGGGGCCCCTTCAAAAAAATGTTTGTATATCACCTCCCCCAGTGAATCAGCTACATTTTTATCATAAAAAGGGACTGAAAGAAATGTCAGAATCAACAATGCCGTCACCAGATTTTTGTATCAGGGAGGGTTTTACCAACACATTTCTCGTGAAACCTATACTAGACTTATAAAATGTGATTTTGTTCGCATATTATATTGGTTTTTGTTACAATGTGTTATTTAAATGAGGGTAAGGGTACCAGTATAAGCAAATATAAAAGGGGACTTTTTCCATGAAATGAAAAAAAAATTATGTAACCACCCCCATTAAATGTTCGATGTCTATTTAAAAACTCAAAAAATGGGGGGGGGGGAGAAATGAAATAGATTCGTGTACTCCTGTATACGCACTCAAACTGATATTTCTTAAATTCATACTGTTTGACACTTTTAAAAAATGTAAAATGTAGCGTTTGGCTCTTGTAAATTAAAAAAGCTTTGACGTTTTTGTTAGCGTCAGGTATTCAAACCTGAAGAGAACTAATGTTTTAAAAGAAATGATATTCACAATGATAATAATAAAAATAAAGACTGCAGAAAAAGCGCTTAGTTTGTATCGTTAAAAAATATTTTTATTTTTTAAATGGAATTAAAAAAATATTAATAATAAAAAATAAAACAATAAAAAGAAGTTTTCAGCAAAACAGTTTTATAAAAACCATATTTTTGCTTTGTTTTGAAAATTTTTTTAGGGGGCTGGAACCCTAAAACCCGTTGCTTAATTACGGACATGGGAATCAAGAAACATCAGTTTAAAGTTATTATAGTCAGAAATGGAAAACAACCACTACTTAAATGCGAATAAATTAACTGCAAAATATTAAGCATTAGATCGACAGAGAAACTAGGCACGATTAGTTGAAAAACTAAACGCTGCAGGAGGTGTTAAGAAAAAAAAGTGAAATCCTTGCAAAAGATAAATTATTTTTTAATATTACTACCGTTTTTGAATGCACTCAATTTCTAAGAGTCAATTAATGTTATCAGTTTTAAATTTGTAGCTTAAGTCAGGATATATTCATTAAACTACTTTATAGACGAACAACAGTGGCTTTCAATCTATTTACAATTACATAACTTAGGTGGTAAAAGTGCTTAAAAGGTACCCAATTTTATTTCCATTAAGGTTTGAATTTGATAGTATTTTATTTAGCTATTTGTTTATATTTGTTATATAAAGCTAAAGAAAATTACTGTGGGTTAAAAGTCAATTATAAATAACTGACTATTTGGAATTATAGACTGAAGTTCAAGTTTTAAAAAGCTTTTAAAATCATGGCGCAGAGTACTTTCCTTAATAATTTTCATCAAAAGCGAGTCAGTCAAAGCGAGAAATCAGCGTAAACAAACAATTCTCTCTGCCGAAAAGGCGAACTCACCGGCTTTTTACCAGTCTAGAACTACTCGCTAGTCAAACAAGGTACCGACGCGTAAACGTGCTTTAGAGCGTAGTGCAAAATTCTAGCTCACGAGTAGTGACGTCGCGCGGGAGAAAAAACTGGTTTTCTCTCTACCGGCTTCATTCTAGAGAGATCCAGAGTAATGCCCCAGACGTTCTAAGTAACCAGAAGAAACTCGCTAGAGAGTTAACCAGTTTTTTCTCCCGCGTGACGTCACTACTCGTGAGCGAGAATTTCGCACTACACTCTAAGTCACGTTTACGTGTCGGTACCTTGTTTGAATAGCGAGTAGTTCTAGACGGGTAAAAAGCCGGTGAGTACTCTGTCTCGGCAGAGAGAATTGTTTGCTTACGCCAGCACGATATCAACATGGCTGAAATCGTTATGTTGGCAATAATTCAAGATGAAGATGCTGAATACTTTCTTTCATAAATATAATTATTACATCCATCTAATTTTGCAAAATATTACGCTCTTTAATTGTTCACAAATGACTTTACAGGCACCCTCCAAATTGTTGTATATCCTCATTTTTAAAATCTGGCCCAGGCCAACGGATTTCGCACGCCCCTGAGAATAGTAAAAGCATCACTAGTTTTCATGTTAAAAAAAAAAGGCAATTTTTGGCCAATACAACAATTATACCAGTTCTTCAGGACAAATATTTAAGTATAAATAAATGTCTAAATTATTATGGTCCGACCAGCACTGAAATTTAAGCAGATGAAAACAAAATTAATATTACATATATTAAAAATTAACATTTAAAAATAAAAATTATCAAGCAAAGTACTCTGCATCATGATTTTTTTTTTTAAACTTGAACTTCAGTTCATTATTTCCAATGGTCAATTATTTGTAGCTGATGTTAAACCTACGAGAATTTTATATAGCTTAAATGAAAAAAGTATACAAATTAACTGAACTAGATTGTATCTTGCTCAAACGCAATGAAATGTGTAAATATAATAGAGACTAGTTAAAATTTCTAAGCGATGTTAATAAACATACCATTATAAACATAATTTTATTCTAATTTGTTCACTGTTGCTTAAATGCAATTAAAGGCAATCAAACATATTCATGATATATATTTAGTACTTTTCCCCGCATCCCATAAAGAAGTTAAAACATGTGACACGTAAGATGCAAGAACGGGGAAAATTTGGTCTGCATAAAGCAGGAAAGTATCAAGACCCCAAATAGGGAATTCTATGATATGGTTTTATGCGCCTGAGTAGAACTTGAAGTTCTAAAGTTTTCTGCATGCATTTAACATTTCATCTCTTTTTTCACAAACAATATTGTCCCCCATGGGGTTAAGCAAAAACGCCATTTTGAAGAATAGGAAGGTCTTTTTACACTGTAGTACATTTATATATTGTTACAAATTCTGTAAATAGTAATTATTGTAGTAACGTAACCTGTAAATAGTTTCCCGTAATGAATATACAGCCCCTATACATGATGAATTAAATATCTTAAAGAGTTGTGTAAGGAAAAATGCAATGATCCCATATTAACGTATAGTGGAAAATTATCAATCAAAAGTATGCTTCGAATAGTTAGGATTCTTATTCCCAAATAAAAATTCAATTAACAATAAATTCATAAAAAAACAATTCAATTTTGTGAAAACTTACCATCCTTTTTTTTATTTTACTTTGGTATCATATTGTTAGAAAATACTAAACTAAATCATCAATAACAAAAAAACATAAGAACCGATATTATATATATATATATATAATATATATATATATATATATATATATCAACGGCTATTTCTTTTTGATTTTTGAAGGAAACGGTTATGAACTGCTTTCACACTATAGTGGCATTTTTGAAGATCACAGGCTTGAATAAACTTTCATCAGTCCATAGGTGTTCACGACAGGATTAAAAATATACAGTTCACTGGCTATGGAGATTTAGTGGTCAATACAATCCTTGGAATGTTGATGGATTTTCAAATGTTGATGATAAAATACTGATGAATTTGTAGCTCCATGGCTTATGGATGCACTTCCAAAGGGGTATTTAAACTTGATTGAATTTCTTCTTATCGTCGAAAATCCATCTTGATAAAAATGCTCTTGATTAATATAATTAATTTTCCATTTAAAACAAGAGATAGTTCATATCATACTCAGGATGATTAAGGATTCTGAAGAAACTTATATCGTTTTTTTCCCCAGGAGGCTGGAACAGCACAATACGTACACGCACCCGCGCCATGCTGATTCTACACGAGTACTGCACTGAACTTTTTTTAGATAAATCAAAATCGCAAAAACGAAATGGCACACCGACGCTATCGTCTCAATATCCAATCACATTGTTGCATTTCAAAAGTGACAGCATATGAATGACTCCACCTTTATTTTTTCAAATTTAGGTGAGCAATTTTGGCTCGTGTTGGTGCTGCCCTCTGTCTGTACAAAATAACAACATTGTAAAATCCTAAAAATAAAAATGTTAAAGTCTGATTCTTTAACACTACTATTTTCAAGAAGCATTTGGAATCTTGTAGAATATTTGAGAGCTCTCTTTTCGGTGTTTATAAAAAGCGTCCCGCATGATAAAAGGGAGTTTCGATTGAGACTTTGTACTGAGAGTGTATTAGCTCTGTTCATTGCGAGGCATTTCGCTGTGTTGTTTTTCGTATTTGGAAGTAAATACGTGTGTAACCGTTGAGTTTACGGTGTTATGTGATATTTGCTTAATTGCCGATGATTAATTTAGCAGTTATTGACGCTCTTTCCTGTACATAGTGTAAATAAATTTTCTGTATTTTTAATCAAGAACTTTGTCGTCCTTTTAAGAAAGTTGGAAGCCGCACCGGATCCGTTACAATTGGCGGCCAACGTGGGGCTTCTTCTGGACTTTCTTGGAAGAAGTGTGACTTTGGACATTTTTTCATAAAGACTGTTTGAATTTATAGACTTTGTTTTTGTGGTGATTACTCGCGCAATGGATGACCAATTAAAACAACTTCTGGAAGCAATTAATGCTGTGAAAAGTGACTTGACTGAAAGTTTGGCGGGTAATCAAGAACAATTCAAAAATGATATGTTGGCTAATCAAGAACAATTAAAAAATGATTTGACTGCAAGTTTTACTGCAAATCAAGAACAATTAAAAAATGACATTGCGGCTAATCAAGAACAATTGAAAAATGAATTAGCGACTAACCAAGAACTGTTAAATAGTGATTTAACTGCTAAAATTACTACTACAAGTCAAGATGAAATGAAAAGTGACCTAGCGTCGATGAAAACCATGATGGAGAATCAACTAACCGCCATGGGAGGTAAAGTCGATGCTCTGGAAGAAAAATTTGATCCTGAGGAAGAGCGCATCGCCAATGTGGAAAATAAGTTGGAAGAAGAAGACAAGAAATTTACTTCATTTAAGGAAGAAATAATTAAGGACGCGGAAAACAGCTCTGTACAGTTTGGCGCTCCCACATCGGTTGCTCGACCGTCCATTAAACTTGCCACATTTGATGGGAAAACTTCGTGGCAGGTTTACAAAACTCAATTCATGATAGTGGCGGAAGCGAACGGATGGGACTCTGCTACCAAGGCCTGCCATCTTGCAGCATCCCTGAGAGGTGACGCAGCGGACATTCTTCAGACCCTTCCGGACGACCAGCGCCTGGATTTCACCGCTCTCACAACTGCGTTGGAGCTTCGTTCGGTGAGAAGTGCCAGAAAGATTTCAGCCGACTCCAGTTGAAGTCCCTTTCCCAGAAAACCGGGGAAACCCTGCAAGAGCTTGCGGCGGACATCGAGAGACTGTCTCATCTTGCTTTTTGAGACTGTCCTGCGGATGTTTGAGACAACCTGGCACTCAACTACTACATCGACGGTGTTCGAGATCCGGAAATCCAGAAAGCTCTACGGATGGCGGATGTCAAAGACCTGAATTCTGCTGTTGTGTATGCGATGTTGGAGGGCGCCTAGCAAGCAACCCGTGTTGATCGCCATCCCATCCGGACTCTGGAAGCTGATGAGCCTGATTCCAGGTCGTCCCATCTTGCTGAACTTGAGAGACAACTCGGTGACTTGGCGAGACATTTGAACAGCATAACAGCCCAAAAGAAACAAGAGCAGAAGTGCTGGAAATGCGGTAGTGAAGGGCACCTGCGAAGGAGTTGTCCGGCTCGCCAAGCTACGCGAGGGATAGAAATCACCTCCACCAGAGCTCTGCAGATTTCCTCTTCTAGTAGTGGCAGTGATGGACTTTTCATTTACGTACATGTAAATGGGAATCCTTGCAAACTGATTGTCGACACTGGAGCCAATGTGACAATCGTTAGGACAGATGTGGCTCGTGAATTTGGATTGAAACTGTTGTGGACATCGCCACGCGTAGGTCTCCAGACTGTGACAGGTGACAAAGTTGAGATTGAGGGTAAAGTGGACTTGGAAATAGTGTTTTGAAATGCCATTTACCATCATACCGCATTCGTTGCTGCTATCACAGACCCCTTCATTCTCGGATTGGACTTTTTAAAGAAGTGTGACTTCAACCTCGACTTCAAGACGAATGAGCTGCACTCGATGAGAGAAGATATAGCACGAGAGCGAATCAACATCGCGGCGGAGAAGATGAAGACCCGATACTACACAAGGTCTACTGGACATGAATTCAACGAAGGCGACAAGGTTTGGTTATGGAATCCCATCCGACGGAAAGGTCTTTCACCCAAATTGCAGTCGCATTGGGATGGACCCTACAAAGTTCTTCAGCGACTGACTGACGTCGTAGTGAGGATCCAAAAATCACCTAACTCAAAACCTAGGGTTGTACATTATGATAGGTTAGCCCCATACTATGGCCATAGTTCATGAGTATTACGTAAACAACCATGGTTAATAGCATAAAAGGTTTAGTTTTTTTTTTTTTTTTTTGCTTTTAATGTTTAGTAATATTTCTTGTTATTATTGTGTTTCCTATGCATTATTGGTTATTATTTAATGTGTGTATTTTTGAACATGTGATAGAAGTTTGACACCCTTTCTGGGGATTGTACTGCTCGGGACGTGCAGTCCTTAGGAAGGGGGCAATGTTACAAATTCGTTAAATAGTAATTATTGTAGTAACGTAACCTGTAAATAGTTTCCCGTAATGAATATACAGCTCCTATACATTCGGTTAAAGTGTATGGTCCCCCCTATTGTTCATTGATAAGATTCGTGAATGAATAAAAAGAAGAAATAAAATAACGGTCTACTATTTTCCGAGAAGCATTTGGAATCTTGTGAAATATTTGTGAGCTCTCTTTTCGGTGTTCATAAAAAGCGTCCCGCATGATAAAAGGGAGTTTCGATTGAGAATTTGTACTGAGAGTGTATTAGCTCTGTTCATTGCGAGACATTTCGCTGTGTTGTTTTTCGTATTTGGAAGTAAATATGTGTGTAACCGTTGAGTTTACGGTGTTGTGTGATATTCGCTTAATTGCTGATTATTAATTTAGCAGTTATTGACGCTCTTTCCTGTACATAGTGTAAATAAATTTCCTATATTTTTAATCAAGAACTGTGTCGTCCTTTCAAGAAAGTTGGAAGCCGCACCGGATCCGTTACAATATAATTTCAAACATTAATGGAAATAAAATTATGTACCATTAAGTTGAAAGTCACTTGTGTTAGTTTATTTACCTTAACTTAAGCAAAAAATTTAAAACGGATAACAGAGTTTATTAAAAAACGTTTGTAATAATAAAAAAAAACTTACCTTTTCCCAAGACTTCACATTTTTTGTGCTCCTCCTGCAGAATTACGTCTTTGAGCCAATTTTTCCCAATCCCTCTGCCGACCTTAATGCAGTATAATTTCCAGTTAACTTATTAGCATTTAGCTCAGGATTGTTTTCCATTTCTTGACTGATAATTTTAATTTGACGTTTCTTGACTCTGATATTTTTTTAAATCCAGTTTTGATGTAAGAGAATCTTAAATAAATCTATTACGTTTGACGAAAAAAGCACGTGTGACCGTGTGACTATTTCGAAAAACACTACGTGAGATATGGTGTCATTTGATTGGTCAATCGTTTTCCTGTCTCGAGATGCAGGGAGAAGGAGAGAAAATTCTCACTTGGGGCTTTGAACGTAGCACGAAATGTGGCAACCGACTATTTTCTCACCGATCCTCCCTTGTCGTGAGGGAGAAATAGACGTCACTGAAAGTTCCGGACGGCTTGAACGTAAGTCGCCAGTGGTGACTAATTGGCTGACGTACTCAGATAGCAATTGGAAAGACCAGGAACAGAATTCGTCATCCCCTCTTCCACTGGACATTCTTGATATAGGGGATGCCTCTTTTCTTAAGTTGGTGAAACATATTGTTTGGTCAAGAATGAGCAGTCAATTGCAAGCGCTAAAATTACAACCGGGTCTGGTTCACAAAAATATAATTTCAAACTAATAAAAAATATTACAAGATATTCAAAAATACACAGTAATTTCTTTTCAAAACACATTCATTTTCATTTTTCCTTCTTGAAAAATGTTACAATAACGACACAATTTATTCTAAGCAATGACATTTTATTTTTTAAAGCAATTTAGATACATATTATCAAATTTTTATTTGTGTACAATTTTTTTTTTCATTCACATTTTTAATCAAATGCGTCTGCTGGACATAGTTTTTCACGGACAGATGACAGAACTTTGTTTATTTCCACATGTTTTAAAAAATGTTTAGTTACATACATTGCGGGCTTCATACACAAAAATGTTGGGTCTTCCCACAATTTCTCCCGAAATTCTTCAGCCATTTCTAAAATGTCTATAGCTAGTGCAAAAGAATTAAAATTCTTAATACTATTCCCGTGCAGTTCTTCAGCTAACATTTCGGGATCTTTAAGTCCCTTGTCTTTAAACATTTTACACAGAACACTCTCTAGCACGTTATGTAGGTAATGCGTACCCGAACTTGTATCCAACGAAGCAGGCAAAGCGCATTTTGCTACTGGAGTATTCGTTATGGTACTGTACGCATTCAAAAAGTCCATTTCGCGGAATACACGACCTAACAATGCATTCATAATTGCATTTTGTTGTCTGATCATTTCAGTCCATTGCTCTGCCGATAGTGTGATTGATCGGGGCTCTCCATTCGGTGATAAACGCGTGAATTTGAAATGTGCGAATCACTGCTCTCGATGGTGAGTTCGTGTTCAAATATCGTTCGCAACTGTTGGATGGTTTGAGGCACTGATTTCCTTCCTATGATATGTGTAATAGGGTGGGGCGAAAAATGAAAAGTTTTTCCGATCAACTAGTAATAGTTGCCAAAAGTTGTCTTATGTGATAGTTAGCTAATGTGCAAAATTTGACGAAAATCGGTTAATATCTTCAGGGGGCGCTGCGATCGCAAAGTTTTAACATTGTTTTTTTTCCTATAATATCATGGTTTCAATGTAAAAATCATGCTTTTTTCTAACTTTAATTTCACCTTTTTTAATTCTAAAGGACATGTATGTATTAAGAACATATAGAATAGCTTCCAAAAGAAATTTGGTCACTAAACGTTAGCATTAAAAGAAAGCAATGCATGGTTTTGTTGTAAAAACTCCGTAATTTGAAGAGACACTGCCGTCGAGCTCTTAGA
The DNA here is from genome assembly GCF_026930045.1 of Uloborus diversus. Taxonomy (NCBI): domain Eukaryota; kingdom Metazoa; phylum Arthropoda; class Arachnida; order Araneae; family Uloboridae; genus Uloborus; species Uloborus diversus. Next base: position 44,036,143 of record NC_072739.1, on the reverse strand, counting down.
ATCATGTGAAATGCCATTTAAATACGTCATACAACCTTGAACTCTAACCGAGAAAAGTTCCAGACGCATTTCTACAGCATCGAGTGCATAGCACAGTGTATGTTTATATTTTCAGTGCATTGAAACGCCATCTCTAACACCATAATGAGCGGAAAACATTCGAAGGATTATTGTGCTGGATCGAAAGTAAAAACAAGGAAAATGTTAAGATTCCATTTTCGGAACACCAAAAAATTTGTCTGATTCTGTGTTACCTACGTATGAAGATGTATTTAAGTATTATTTATTTCTTGCACGCGAAAAGCAACAGTTTAGTTCTTCCAAAGAGTCCACAGTGACTGAGATAGCAGAAGACGTAGCCACGGAGTTAGAAGAGATATGGCATCGTTCCTCTATTCCTATAGTTTCACATAAACGAATCGTTCAAATGATTCGACATTTTCACGTCAAATATAAAAAACCTGAAGAAAACTATGAACAAAAAATCTGTTAAAACAAATGCGTTTAACGCAAAGATGCAGTTATTTTCATCCGAAGCTCGAGAAAAACTTTTCGACATCGCTTGTTGTAAATGCCGTTTCATTGCGTGTAACTGCGAAAAGACTCGCAAAGTTCCTTCCAAAGAACAACTTTTTCTTTTTGATCAGCGTGGTGATAGAAAAATGTTTATTGGAAACATTGATATTCAAACCACAAGAAATTTAAAACTGAGTTTTGAACGAAAAAAGAAAGAAGAATCAAGAGCGAAGAGGGAAAGCATAGTTAATGCCCATGAAGAAGGTTCTGAAGAAACAGAAATTGATAAAGAATATTCAATAGAAGGTACGGACGAAAAGGATCCTGAATTTATAGTTATAAATTATAAAGCAAGCACTTCGCAAGCAAGAGTCAGTTTGAACAAATTTTCTAAAACGTGTGACCGATACGGTGTTTTGAATAGATCAGCGGCCGCGTTGGCATCATCCATATTAGAAGACGTGGGCTTAATTTCTCCTGAAACATCTTCAAATATAATCGATCCAAGCAAAGTGAAACGAGAGCGTAAAAAAGTGAGAAAAAATGTGCAAGCTCATCACCAAGGGCCAAAATGTGCTGATGTACAAGGTCTGTACTTTGATGGCCGAAAGGATAGTACATTGTTCTTGGAACAATCTGTGTCCGGCAGTTATCATCGAAAAATAATTATTGAAGAAGATGTAACACTGGTTATGCTGCCAGATAATAAATACTTAGGACATATTTCGCCAAATCGATCAAACGCAGAAGGAATTGCAAACGGCATACTGGATTTCATTGTCGAAAACAAAATTGATATTACTCAGTTGTGCGCCGTCGGATGTGACGGTACTGCAGTAAATACCGGAAGAAAAAGTGGCGTGATTTTACGCCTTGAAACATTCTTTCACAGACCATTGCAAGCTTCATGGCAACGAATTGCTGCTTTGCCATTTAGTAGAATACTTGGATGGACCAAGTACTAATCCCTGAGGATTCAGCGGTCCTATTGACAAAATGTTGATAGGCTGCGAATCACTACCGATAGTGAAATATAAAGCCGTTGAGTGCAATATTCAAAACATGCCAACTATCGACCGAGGGGACCTAAGTACTGACCAGAAATATCTACTGGAAATATTTGAAGCCGTTATTAGTGGCAACTGCTCCGTACACCTTTCTGAAAGAGTACCTGGTTCCTTGAGTCATTCTAGATGGCTCACGACAGCCAGTCGGATTTTGCGTTTGTACATCGGCACAGAATATCCAACAGCAAATTTAAAAATGCTTGTTTCATTCGTTATTAAAGTTTATACACCTTACTGGTTTCTAATTAAGTGCAACTCAGCATGCAAGGATGGTGCACGAAACTTGTGGCACGTTATTCATCTGTCGCGTTATTTGCCAGACGACCTGTTACATGTCATCGATCCAGTCATTCAGCAAAACGCCTTTTTTGCACATCCTGAAAACATCTTGCTGGCGATGTTAAATGATGATCGAAGGCATGTACGGCAGTTAGCTGCTCGTCGGATTTTGAGAGTACGAGACACTAATTCTGTGAACAATAATGATATCCGTACTTTTACCATCCCTGAGCTTAACTTTTCTTCTTCCGACTATGTCGACTTGATCAATTGGCAGTGTGAAGAAGTGCTTATAACAAAACCTCCTATAACAAATATACTAACTGAGGACGAGCTACATGACTTAGTGAAAACCGGAGATGTTCCTCATTTTCTTCAAAACATGTGCAAATTTCCTTGTCATACTCAATCTGTGGAGCGCTGCGTAAAGTTGGTGACGGATGCATCTCTGGCCGTAAGTGGAATAGAAGCCAGGGATGGTTTCATTCGTGCACGTTTAGAGGCTCGAAAGGAACTGCCTTTCTTTGAAAGTAAAAAAGACTATTTTCGTAAAAGCTCTAACTGTGACACATAAATTTGTATCACGTATGTAGTGTAAATTTTTACAGATTTTTAAAATTGTTTATTATTGTTTCAATAGTGCTGTTTAATTTTATTTGTCTAATATATTTGCATTTTCATAATTTTTGTGTCACATTTTGTAAAATTCATCAGTTTTTACTTAGTATTGTCCTAAAAGTCACTATTTTTTACTTTTTTGTTTCTTTTTAAGATGCTGGAAATATAAATAAATAACATAAAAGAACTTTTATGGGTTATTTCATATGCTTTCAGTGCATAAATAAATCTTATGAGTAAAAAAATGCAATGATATAAGTTAACAGCATTATTTTTTGTATTTTAACCATGAAATCCGGGAAAAAATCTATAATAAAACTTTGTGACCACAGCGCCCCCTGAAGATATTATCCGATCTTCATCAAATTTTGCACTTTTGCTAACTATCACCAAAGACAACTTTTGGCAACTATTACTAGTTGATCGGAAAAACTTTTTATTTTTCGCCCCACCCTAATGTGTAACCCACCAAGACCGCAAAGAGATTCCTTCCTTCGTCGGATAGTACTTTTCTTCATACTTGTGAAATTTTCCTATCTGCAAGCTCACGTTGCTCTGGAAAGTATTTCGATACACGAACACCTCTTCTCCAATCGGGAAAAGTCCTTCTGGCACGTCCTTCTCCAAAAATGGGTCTCCCGGCTGCAATAGAAGTAAAGGAAAGTTGGAATAAATCATAAATACGATTCTTTCAAACAAATGCACTAACAATATTCTTATTTTCAAACAAATAAAGGAGCAATACTTACTTTAATTTCGTCAGTTTTTGCCGATTTGGTAGATCTGATTGTATTGTCAAATTTTCGTTTGTAACCCTTGAAGCTCATGGTGTAAAATTCTCGTATAAGTAAACCACAGCAGCAGATCACTTCAAACTGATGTCTTTACTAAATAAGGCTAGAACGGCTGAGATAATCTGATAAAAATTTATACCTTGATTCGTCCATTTATTAAGACTGGTGACGTAGTCTCATTGATTTGATCATCTTGTCTGGAAACATATTTGGGCAAGAATATTTCTTAATGTTTAAAAAATCAATTAAATAAAGTGACTCTTATTGTTATATTTCTTAGTTTGATGAATGTATGATGGTCGTTGAGAAATCCCGTCGTCGAAATCACAAATATAGAGCGGAGCAAATAACTTATGAGGCTGTAGTTGACCCAGAACTATTGCCCCAGCATCTAAGAGAAAGGCGTTTACAAGATACTGGACAGTGTGAGACATTTATTTGAATCCGTGATAAAGCGAGCGACTGCCGGTTTGGAACCAACAGACCTAATCCGCATCTGCATATAACAGGATGTATTGGATAAACTGATATCTACAAGGCTACTGAAAGTCGTAGAGCTCACAGTAGAGGCTGTCTGAAGTCATAAAAGTCCTGCAGTCGAAAGACAAAATTAAGTTGGACCATACGTTTAACATCGGAGTCCTTGTGATAGAACGCCCTGTCGGAGCAGGCAAAAAAAAAAAAAAAAAAAAAAAGCTCAATATACCAACAGACTACGCAAACGGTCTATTATTACCCCTGGACGACAGTAATTTGTGCTGTGCGAAGGCAATAGTTTATGCTATAAGCATTTTTAAATCGAGACACAACTGCCATGAATGCTTTTCGAAAAAAGGATAGGCCTGCTCTGCGTAAAAAGGTAACTGCTGTTCACGAAGCAGCAAACGTACCATTAGGGCCTTGTGGTATCCCTGAAATTCAGCAGTTTGAAAGTCATCTGAAAATACAGATATGTGTAGTCTTCTGCGGATAATTTAATGCAGGTTAGTAAAAAGAACTAACATTTGTTAATATATTAAAAGTTTTTCTGCTATTTTTCTCTTACTTTTCGTATTACTGTTATTACTACTAATATCATTTCTAAATTGTTAGGTTAAAAAACTTTGTATTGTGTTTTTTTTCCTTCAAATCGTTTATTTTCTGCTTGCAATGAAAATATTATATGCGTATTATAGTAAACCTTAGCACTCTCACCAATTTATTCTTTGAAAGTAAGGGAGCAAAATGCAAAATATGATCAAGTTTTTTTTTTTAGAAGTTACATCTCAATTTAGTGTATTAGACTATTCAAGTAAAATACTTAGTACTGTCGTGTACTTCATTTATTTATTTTTAAACTTAGTGTAAAATGTATATCAATTTTATTTTTTATGATGGTTGTAAATACCTTTTTTTTTTTTTTTTTTAATTTCTCCTCTAGATATCTTACGGGGAGTCGTCTTCAGAATTAGAAAATTTATCTATTTCATTTCAACAATCACTGTGATATTATTAACTCAATGAGTGGATTTTGCGGTTCTAGCTATTACTGCTCAGTTTGTCTGTGGCCATACGAAAATATTACGGATCACTACTGTAAATACTCGTGTGCGATCTGTATGAATAACTCATGTGTTGCGGGAGATCCGATTCGTTGTAATGACTGCGATCGCCTCTGTCGCTCATCTGACTGTTTTCAACGACATAAATCAACTACGGGGAGGCAACAGTACAGTATTTGTAACTCTATTTATCAATGCCGTGATTGTTCGAAAGTAATTCGTCGCAGAGATCGTCCCAGAGAAAAACATGCTTGCGGAGAAACGAAATGTCCTTCGTGCCACCAGTTTGTTCTACCGGAACATAAATGCTTTCTCACAAAAGTACATCCGAAATCCCGTAGTAAAAAACTAATGTTTTTCGATTTCGAAACTGATCAATCTTCAGGAACCCCCCCATGTTAACTACGCTGTTGCACAATATTTTGATGGAACAGAAAGAATTTTTAAAGGGTATGATGCGCTCGTGCTCGTTTTTGTTTAATCCACAGCATAAACATTTTACCGCCATTACACATAATATGAAAAGATTTGACGGACAATTCATTCTTGGATGCATGCTTCAACAAGGATAAAAACCAACAATAATTCCTTGCGATCAAAAAATAATGTTGATACACCTTGCTACTCATAACATCAGAAGCATTGATTCTTTTAACTTTTTGCCCATGTCGCTGTCCAAGTTACCGAAAACGTTTGACAAAGATGAGCTTAAAAAAACGGATAGTTCCCACATCTTTTTAATGTTAGAGAAAATCAAGACTATGTTGGAAAACTGCCTGATGCATCCTTTTACAGACCCCCCCCCCCCCCCCTGAGACAATGTCAACATCTGCAAGAGAAGATTTTTTGACTTGGTACGAAGAAAGGAAAGGAAGAGTGAACCTTTTAACTTCTAGCAAGAAATGTATCAATACTGCAAGTAAGTATTATTTTTCCTTTTTCGTTTAAAAATAATTACCTTAACTTCAAAAACTATTTTAACGAGGCAATTAAGCATCAGAAAAAATATTTTCGTGGTGGAAAGTATAGTTATTTTGTATTTCTTATTTATTGAATTTTTTTCCTCTCTCATTTCAGATCCGATGTTGGCATTTTAAGACGATGTTGCGTGGAATTCCGAAAGCAATTTTCAGAAGTGGCCAAAGTTGACCCTTTTCAATACACAACCATCGCCTCAACTTGTATGGTAGTGTATAGGGGGTTCCACATTCTACCAAACACCATTGCCGTGCCACCAGCAGCCGGATATGTTAATCGGACTAATTATAGCGCCGATAGTATTCGTTGGGTTAAGTTTTGTAGCATGTAATGAGGGAATTTATATTCAACACGTTCTCACGGATGATGGAGAATATAAAATCAGTGCAATATCAGTTGATGAGTAATGCGATGCAACAAAAACCGTATGTTTTTTCATGGTTGTTTTTTTCACGTCTGCGAGGAATGCTTCAACGGGGATACCATTAATCCTGTGAACGGAATGCAGATGGCTCTTCTCTTATAAAAGACCAAAGAAAACGTTGAACGGCTCTTGGAAAAAGGGTATAAAATAGTAGAAATGTGGGAGCAGAATTTTCAAGTCATGAAAAAAGAAAATTCTGATCTGCGAGAATTTTTATCGACACAAGAAGTAATCACGCGACTGAACCCAAAAGATGCATTTTTTGGTGGGCGAACAAATGCTGTGAAACTATACAGTGAGGGGGAAGATCAAATATATTGACTTTACAAGTTTGTATCCGTATGTCAATAAATACTGTATTTATCCAGTTGATCACCCTACCATAATTACGAAAGATTTCAAGCCTCTAAACTAATATTTCGGAATAGTGAGCTGTTCCATGCTACCCTCCAAAAAAGCTTTCACCCATGCAGCTCGACACCCATGTCGCGAAAAGCTTATGTTTCCTTTATGCCGGATTTGTGCGGAACAAGGAGCATGCGAATGTAATCACAGCGAAGATAAAAGGAAATTAATAGGAACATGGGTTAGGGAAGAAGTAAAAAGAACCATGGAAATGGGATACCATGTATTAAAGGTAAAATTTTAGAATTATTATTCTTATTATCATTACTATTATTATTTAAACATATTTTCTTACATGTTTTGTACCGAAAGTTTTTTTTTTTTTTTTTTTTGTTCATGCTTTTTTTTAGATACATGAAGTGTACCATTTTGAACAAAAATCCTTACAACTATTTGAAACGTATATAAACCTTTTTTTTGAGGATTAAGCAAGAAGCTTCCGCTTGGCCTACATAGTGCGTGGACGAAGAGTCAAAACAAGCTTACATTGAAGATTATTACAGTCACGAAGGCGTAAAATTAAACCTTTTGGATATTAAAAAGAACCTAGGACGGCGACAAGTAGCAAAGCTGGCTCTGAACTCGTTCTGGGGGCGATGAGGGATGAATAGTAACAAAGCACATATTGACTACGTCACAACAGTTCCCGATTTTAACAAAATATTGCAAGATGAAACAAAAGAGGTAATTATTTTATTTTTACTTTTTGGTTGGTTTGGTTGGTTAGTTGATTTTTTATGGCGCAAGAGCCCTTAAGGGCTATACTGCGCCAAACGATTTTTTGTTATATTTTTTTTAGTTTTCATTTAAAAATGAATCAAAAAAGTAAAACAAAGTATTTTTTGAAGTAAAAGCATAAACCTTCAAGTTGTAGTATTAAAAAAGGAACACCTTAAAAACATAAATGCTAAAAACATATTAAGAAAAAATGGATAAAACAATATCTTGAAAAATATAAAAAGGACGAAATCACATAATGACAACACAAACACTAAATTAAAAGGGAGAAACCAATCTCCCGAAGGAAGGGGTGTAAATTGCGATGGGGTTGGTCCCCAAGCAACTCCTTCAAAGTAGGGTTAAAATCATTAAAATATTTGAAACGTATTTGATTAAAATTTGGGCAGTTACTTAAAATATGTAACACTGTCTGAATGACATTACAAGTTATGCACATTGGAGCTGGTTCACGGCATAAAAGGTATTTATGTGTGAACCTAGTGTGACCAATGCGAAGTCGATCTAATAAAACTTGTTCTCTCCTGGTGAGAGGCAATGATCTAAAGCCTTTAGTTGAGGGCTGAATTGAACGCAGTTTGTTTTGGGTTTCTGAATGCCAAGACAGCTGCCAATACGTATTAAGAGATTCAGAAATGGCGTTTTTGATGTCAGCGTAAGGAACACGGTCGTCAACCAGAATACTTGCAGTTCTGGCAGCCGAATCGGCTGCCTCATTGCCTACAATACCTACATGACCAGGGATCCAACAAAAGAGGACTTTAAAATTGTTTTGCATAAGATTTTTTAACACATGATAGGACTGAATGGCTATAGGGTGGCTATTATTATTGCAGTGAGTGATTGCTTCCACTGAACTCTTTGAGTCAGTGTATATCACCCACTTTTTGTAGTTGGATTGAGCTATTGACTGAAGAGATATAAATATGGCTTTTATTTCTGAAGTAAATACAGAGCAAGAGGGGTTTAATTTTCCTGCCATAACGTGACCATCAACTATTGTAGAAAAGCCGACGCGATCGTTTGCTTTTGATCCATCGGTAAAAATATCTTTATATTCCGAATATTTGCATTTTGTATCATAAAATATTTGCTGGTAAGCTGTATTTGGTGTCGTCTCTTAAGGGAATTTAGCGAGGTCATTGATAGTAGATGTATTTACTTCACACCATGGTTCAATTGGTTTTAATGTGTTGAAGGTTTTGAAATCTAATAGCTGCAGGTCCCTGACAGCATCCGACGCATTCGGATCCCAAATGTTGGGATCATCGAAGGACGGTGTAGAAATAACAGAACATTTGATGGATTAAAAATATGAAGGTGTAGTGGGTGATTAGTGTAAGGTTTTGTTTTGAAGTAAAAATTTAAAGAAAGTTTGAGACGTCTATTGTTAAGAGACTGTTCATGTGCTAGAATATGAAGACTGTTGATAGGTGAGGTTCGGAAGGCTCCTGTGCAAATGCGCAGTGCCTGGTTATGTATTGGATCCAAGGCTTTCAGATAGCTCTTCGCTGCAGAGCCATAAATTTGACATCCATAATCAAGTTTTGAGCGTATAAGAGCCCTGTAAATTCTCAACAGAGACTCTTTATCAGCACCCCAAGATGTGTTTGCTAAGACTTTCAGGATATTTAGTTTCAATAAACATTTTTTCCTCAGTTCTTGTATGTGCGGTAAAAATTTAAGTTTTTTATCAAATATGAGACCCAGGAATTTTCCCTGATCCTTTACAACTATTGGTTGATTATTAAGGTTAAGGTTTGGATCAGGATGGAGACCTCTTTTACGGCAGAAATGAATGCAAAAGGTTTTTTGAGCAGAGAAAGAGAAGCCATTTTCTTCCGCCCATTGTGATACTTTATTGATGGCTATTTGAAGTTCTCTTTCAATGATACTCATGCTCGATGAAGAAAAAGAAATTTGAAAATCATCAACGAACCTTTTACAGAAGGAGGCAGTTGATCAATTAAGCTATTGATTGCGATTATGAAAAGAGTTACGCTTAGCACACTTCCCTGGGGAACTCCTTCTTCTTGGATGAAGGTATCCGACAAAACAGACTTGACACGTACGCGAAAAGTTCGATCTCTTAGAAAATTAGAAAGAAAGATTGGTAGGTTACCTCGCAACCCATACTCGTGCAGGGTTTTGAGGATCCCATACCTCCAGGTACGGTCATATGCCTTTTCAATGTCAAAAAATACGCTCACAAGATGTTTTCGTTTAAGAAATGCTTCCCTTATCGATGTCTCAAGAAGCAGCAGGTTGTCGACTGTGCATCTGCCGCGCCTGAATCCACTTTGATGGGAAGATAGCAGATGGTCTGACTCAAGAATGTACATGAGTCTCGCGTTGACCATCCGCTCCATTAGTTTACATAGGCAGCTCGTTAGAGCTATAGGTCTATAGCTCTCGGGTTTATCAGTTTGTTTATTTGGTTTAAGGATAGGAATTACTATTGCTTGGCTCCAAAATTTTGGAAATCTGTGTTCAGAATAAATTCTATTGAAAAGTTGCAGAATATTTTCTAAAGAGGACCTGCTGAGATTTTTTAACATGCTATTGTGAATTTCGTCAGGGCCAGGTGATGTGTTTTTTGATTTTTGTAAAGCATTATGTAGTTCTTGAATGGTAAATTTTGTGTTGTATTGGTTAAAAATGTTCGAATTAAAATCTAGAACTTTTTGTTCTTTATGTGATTTGATAGCTAAAAACTTAGAACAGTAGTTATTTGAGCTGGAGACGTCAGCCAAATGAGTCGCCAGGCAGTTAGCCACCTCTTTGTGATCTGATAAAATATTGCCGTTTTCTTCTAGAATGGGAGCACAAGAAGTATTGTAGTTGCCAGAAATTTTTTTAATTTTACCCCATACGGTCTTTGATGGGGTGGACGTCGTGATTGTGCTGACATAGGCCTGCCACGAGTCCCGCTGGCTTTTCCGTCGAATCCTACGAGCTTCAGCACGAGCTCGTTTAAGTGTCACAAGATTTTGTGTGGTCGGGTATCGACGAAATGTGTTCCATGCTTTTTTTTTGTTTCTTCTGAGCTTCTTGGCAAGCAGAGTTCCACCATGGCTTAGGATATTTGATCCTGCCTTTAGAGGTTCTTGGTATAGCAGCGTTCGCTGCGTTTAAGATGATGTCGGTTACTCGCTTTACCGCTACATCAATATCAATGTCAGTCACGTCTTCCGATGTTATTTCTGCCAAATGGGTAAATGCTGCCCAATCAGCTCGATCAATGCGAAGACGGCCTTGCTGATGCTGCTGATAGCTGCAGCGTCCAGTATATGTTATTTTGATAGGAAAGTGGCCACTAGTGTAGAGACCACCCTGCACCTGGAAATCCCAAAGTGGCAGAAAGGAAGGTGAGGATATTGCTAGATCGATGGCATGGTAGGTTTGTGTAGGAAGGTGGAAATAGGTATTTTCACCGTCGTTAAGAACACATAAATCGTTGTCTTCAATAAAGTTTTCAATAATTAGACCTCTGCTGTTAGAGTCTGAACTCCCCCAGAGAGGATTATGGCCATTAAAATCCCCCAAGATGACAAATGGGGGAGGAAGTTGATCAACCAATGTCTGCAACTCCACGCTTCTCAAGTCGTAAGAAGGTGGAATATATATAGAGCAAACTGTGAACAGCGAGTGAAGGTGAACGCGCGCAGCTACTGCTTGCAGGGATGTGTTGGTATTGAGCTGGCTAGATGCATAATCATTGTTGATTAGCAATGCCACTCCTCCACAACGACGGTCGCCTGACAAGCAGTCCTTGCGGTATATGTCAAAACCTTTCAACCTCGGTCTATCAACAGGGGACAGAAATGTTTCTTGCAGACAGAATATGGCCGGTTGGTGATATTCGACAAGATCTTTGATGTCCGTGACATTATGCGAGTAACTCTGACAATTCCAAGAGAGAATGCTCAGGGCCATGGAGAAAAAAAGGAAGGAGAAACGGCCAGAAGGAGAGGGAGCAGCTCATGAGGGAGGATGGTCCGTCCACCCTTCATCGTCGGATGGCGGAAGATCTTCGAAGTCAACATCCTCGTCCTCCTCCTGGGGAGGAGGTTGTTGGAGTGTTTCTATTTGTGATTTGGTCAATTTTACTTTCTTGCTAGAAAGTAAAAAGTCCTCCTTTCTAAAGTTATAAAATTTTGGGGGCCTCTGTTTAGAGGCTACCCCAATTTTTGTGCGCGTTTGTAAAAGTTTCTTTTTTTCAATTAGTTTTTTCGTGTTCTGACTGGATGGTTTGTTTTGATTAACAATAACAGATACATTATCTGTATTTTTTATTTGTTGTTGATTTTGATTAGTTTTCTGAAAAGAAGATTTGGGGCTATTATTTTGTTTATTTGATTTGGTTGTGTTTACAGTTATAGCATTAGGTGAGTTCGGTATTTTATTGCTGTTTACTTTGTTTACTGGAGGTTCAGTTTGTGTGCTTATGGAGTTGAATACTTTTTTTACAGCAGCAGAATATGAAAGTCCTGTTGTAGGTGTACGAGATTGGACAATTTTTCTCGCGTCTGGATATGATATTTTTTGAATGGTTTTGATGACCTGTATTTCCTTTTCGGTTAGCCATTTAGGGCACTTTCTAGAGTATGAGGGGTGGTCTCCTTTGCAGTTGACGCATTTAAATTCCTTTGAGCATTCATTGCTCTCGTGGCCGGGCTCAGCACATCTGGCACAGGTTCCTGTACCACGGCATGACAGCTTGGAGTGTCCAAAACGCTGGCAATTAAAACATCGTAGTGGATTTGGGATGTAAGGTCTCACTGGACAAGAGAGATAACCAGCTTTGACACGTGAAGGGAGGATAGGCTTACTAAAAGTCAGAATGATGTGCTTCGTATTCTGCATTTCGCCGTTGCGTTTGATAGTTATCCTCTTCACTCCACTTACGTGTTGATCTTGCATTTCCTCTAGAATTTCCTTCTCTGATGTAAATAGAAGGTCTGGCTCCGAAATGATTCCCCGAGAAAAGTTTAATGTTGAGTGTGCTGAAACTGTACAAAGGTATGGGCCTAGTTGTTTGATTGCAAGAATAGGTTGAACTTGTTTAGGATGTTTTATTTCGACTAATAATTCACCTGTACGTAATTTTTTAACCGATTGGAACTCACCGATGAGATTTATTAAGGCTTTGTTAATTAAGAATGGGGAGACAGCAGTGAATGTTAGGTTTTCATTTCTTTTGATTATAAAAAATTTTGCAGAGCTAAACGAGTCTTTCTGACGCTCCCCACAAGGGGGAGAAGTGTTCTTCGAGTTTTCATCCATGAACGAACCAGAGAACTAGGGGGAAAAGATGGGGTTTAGCCCCTGTGTAGCCCCCCACACAGAGGTAAGGCTGCGTACGACAGGGTTCGCCTGCTATCCCTGAAGTCTCCCGTTTGAGGCACCGACTACCCCCGGTACCACGCAGCCATCGGCACGGTTGACACGCCTTGGCTTAGGGGTTTTCGTCCGCATTTGGTAAGTGCGATGAGGGAAGGAAAAGAGAAAAATCCCCTCCCGCCGATATTCTGTTTGAGCAACTGGGGGTTCACGACTCCTCCCAAGAGCTCGCCCCGAACTCACCACACCGCAAGCCCCCCCCCCCCCACCACGAGAAGGTAAACGGACACGGGGGGGGGGGATTTTTACTTTTTATTAATCTAATTAAAAGAGGGTAACATGTGTTGATTTCTTTGAATGTAATATATTTACAGATAAAAGATATGTACTTACCTACCGAGGAGGTAGCAGCAATACACTGGCGATATAAAGACTTATTTGCTTCACCAAATCCAAACACAAACATATTCATTTCAGCCATTACAACGTGCTACGCAAGACTAAAACTGTAAAACGTGACAGAAAAATTGGGTGAAGCTGTCTCATATTTTGACACTGACAGCGTCATTTATTCCTCGACTGGCGAGAATGACCCCCCCCCCCCCATTGGGAAATTACCTTGATGATTTTACCAACGAATTGAATAGAGATTTCATTACAAAATTTGTATCTGGAGAGTAAAGTTTTATTGATTATTATTTGTCTCAGTAGATTTTTGTTAGCTGGCTGTTATGTTTTTTTTGATTTGCAGGAGGTCCTGAAAATTATGCCTATGTCACAAATAATGGAAAGAAAGATTGTAAAATTCGTGGATTCAGTCTAAACTTCAAAACCTCTCAATTTTTACAACAGTGTGAAGGATCTATTAGTGACATGGATAGAGTTATTGCCATCAACAATTTACGAAAAATTACTAGGGAAGCAAAAAAAAGCAAAGTTTTTATAAGAACGAAACAAAGGTTTATCGCATCGTTTACAATAAACGAATTTTGCACGAAGATTTCACAACAACTCCTTTCGGGCATTAACTTCTTAATTATTTTTAAATTTTATTTAATGCCTTGTTTTTTATGAGCTTTATATGTGTTTGAAGCATAACAAGAGGATTAGGCTTCCTGGGAATACCTCTTAAAAAAAAGAAAAAGAACGGTGTATCACTGATCGAACAGACAATATTTGAAAATTTTCGTAGGTGAAAATGTCTCCACCTCCTGGGTACTTTGAAAGTGAGACCTTTTTAAAAATTAAAATCATTATATTTCATTTCAATTTGTGTAATATATGTGTGACTTGGAATTCGAGTTTCAGGATGTGCATTTCTAAAGCTTGTAACATATGTGTTTTTTTTTTTTTTTTTTTTTTTTTTGTTTTTTCTTAAATAATTCAGCTGGATGCTATTCAAATATATATATATATATCAATCGAAGCCATTTCGACTTTACACGTTTAGAATAATTATTTTCATTATTTTCATCAGTCTTAGATGGGACAAATGTTTATTTTTAATTAGCGTAGTTGGTACATTAATCTCCTTCATGGGACCTGATAAAATTTCTTTAATGCTGGTACTTTTTCTCGTCGTTGATGTAATAAGATATCTACCATGTCTACTATATTTGATCCTGAAACCAAGGTTTCTTTATGAATTAACTCGCCTTTTGCATTCCACGAAACTATTTTTGAGTTTTGTTTCATTAGATGAATAATGCTTTTAGCTAGTGAAATGGTTGGCTTTGGTATGGTATTTAAAATCAATTCAACCATTGGATACGAGAGCGCTTGTTCTTCTTTTACTTCTGCTGATAACTCCTCTTGTACAGGTAAATCTTGATTCAATTCTCTAGTATTATCGATATTGTGATTATTACTTGCAGATGTATGAGGCAAAATTGGTGGATTTTTATGTGGGAAATGTATTCTTTTCTGAAGAATTTGAGCACATAGAAGATGATGCTAAATTTAAACTAAGTTTTTGAGCAATATACTTTTCATCTCACGATCAAGCTCACTTAATTGTTAATCAGTAGGTATATGCCTTGCTAATCTTTCCTCGGGTATGAGAATCATTTTTCTGAACGAGTCAGTCATTTCTGTAGCAAAGTAGTCAAAACAATCAAAATTGCTGGTATTAAAACGCTGAAAAATCCACCTCCTTTTTTTAACAAAATCTTCCTTTTTGCGTATAATGCTGTTTTTCGATGTGCTAGTTTTCTAAGCGTGTGATTGTGTCGAATCAATTTTTTTTCTGAGTAGGAGTTAAAGGTACATTTCCTCTTATGATATTTAAGCAACATTCACAAATACACTGTGCGCTTCGGTAAAGTACGAATAAAAGCGTTTCTTCGTTATGGAGTTTTGGCTAAAGCCAATATTCCAAGTTTTTACCGCCCAGCGATCTATTTATAGATCACCTACTTTTCAGAATGCCCACTGAAAACAATACCTTTTTTATCTTGTCTTATTCTCATTGACTCGTTTCCTTAAACGTGTGGCTACACCCCTAAACAAGTTTTGAACCTTTTTTTCCCCCATTCAGTGCATCAGGTAGCGTCTGAAGTTTGCCATTTTGCAGATTCATAGTGCAGTTTTCAATTCTGGGTACAACCGGAGAAAAAATTGAAGTAAGTTATAATAAGTTATAATTTTCCTATTTATTTCACATTTTTAATACCTCTGTAATAGCTCTCTGTTATTAAAATTAGAATATTAACTGTTTTTATTGTTAAAACGGAAGTTTAAACAATCTGATCTATAAATAGATCTCTAGGCGTTAGTGGTATCTAATATCGTTTTTTTCCCCTTTTAATTTTTTCAAGAATGTCTAGGCGGAAAGTGTTTCACACCGCAGAAGAAGCATTAGAATATATGTTATCTAAAGAAATAGAGTCAGAAGTAACAATTTTACCACCTGATGTGGAACTTAACCGACGAAGAATGCTTTGATGACGATGGAATGACTACTCCATCAGTAAAGGATTTGTCAGGTAATGCAGAAGTGTGTTTACCTGAGGGAGAAATAGACGTAAAGGAATAATATCAATCGAAAAGCATAAATGGTTTTGGCGCTAATGATACAAAGCAGCTGACATCTAGTGGCAATAATAAAAACAAAAATAAAAGAATAGCTAATTCGGAATTATCAAAAAAAAAAAAAAAAAGCATTAAAAAATCAAAAAAAGGAAAAATTCATAAAAAAAATCAAAAAAAGGAAACATTCATAAAAAAAATCAAAAAAGGAAAAATACATGAAAAAATCAAAAAAGGAATCGAAAGCAAATTGAACAAAAGATAACCTCATTTATACTTTTAACCCCCCCCCCCCCCCCCCCCCCCCCCCCCCCGAAGTAGGTAATTTGTGTACTAAAAATTTTGAAATAATTTCCGATATTTTAGGTGATATGAATCTTCTTGAGATTTTTAAACAATTTTTAACTCACGAATTTTACAATTTTTTAAATCTTCGAAACTGAAAGATATGCAAAAGAGTGGGAAATAAGCCAGAATTTTCAGTTTCAATTGATGAATTGAAAAATTTCATTGGTTTTTTTATTTTAACTGGCTATCACACTTTATCCAGTGAACGCGATTACTGGTCAGAGGATGAAGATCTCATTATACCTATAGTAAAAAACGCATTGTCACGAAATAAATATTTCGAAATTAAATCTGTAATCCATTTCGCGTACAATAATGAATAAACTTTAGTATACTTCATAGAACCAAACAATGTTTTGTAAAGTAGGTTGAATGACGTAAGTATGTTTTGAGAGCAAACTTTTTAGGAAGTACGTCTTCCCGCAACTACTAGCACCAGCTATAACAGCCGAAAATGGATGACGTAAACAAGGTGGATGCATAGTTGCAAATGAAAAGTATCACAAATTGCAGTATAATTTAAATACACATGTTTCTTTTCTGACATCGGTAATATAAGAAATAAATACAGTATTGACCACACACAGTCGTATTCTCTGACTGTGGAGGTACATCATTGTACAAAACATGTGAAAACATAGCAAAATATAATTGACTTTGCAAAGAAACCTGGAGGGCGACCAAATGAATCAAAAAAATTCAACGCTGTGTGGTGAGTTGATACATACTGCGATCCAGTGAGTACCAGGCAAATTATGTGGATCCGTATTCATTATAAACATAGACGGATAATGAGTTACAAACATTGGTAGGCGATCACTAGGAAAAATTCCCAAGAGTTTTATGCATGAAAATACATTTCTTTTCAGAATACTTCGAAGCTGCAGCACATTCATTTTCTTTCAGATAGAAAAACCACATAATACACTTCTTGATATTATGATTTCTATCATATTTTAAAATTCCGCATACACTAGCACAGTAACTGCTTTTGTAAGAGCCTTTCCGAATTTTGCTTCAGTTCTCAAGTTTCCTTGGTGAATTAAATTCAAATCACCGCCTTCATTCAAATCAGGTTGTAAATTAAAATCGTACAATGCATTTCCGCTGGAATATTCCTCTCTGTTGATGCAAATACCTTTATCAGATGATATCTTGTCAGTACCAAGTAGCAAACTATTGTACCCCTTTATGCATTGTCCGAAGCAATAATTACATTCTATTGGTTTATGAGGCACAGGATTACCATTAAACATAAACTGCTATGAAGTTTAAATCGTAGTTTTCAAAGTTGAAAGGATTTAGTTTGTAATTTCCATTGAACGCGTCGTTATCTACAAAAGTTAGGCTTAATTTTCTCGGTATTGACCCCGAAAACACATTATCTTGATTAAAAGAGAAACTTTCTGGAGGCATGGAAAATACTTTACATAATATACGATCAGTGGGATATTTTGCTGATTTATTTTCTAAAGCTTTGGCACGACCAATTAAAAATCCTGGACTCACTTTCGCTTTACAAATAAAGAAAGATGCGTGTTCAATAATGATTCTATAGTTTGGTGCTTCAGAAGATGACAAAAGACAAAATTCGGGTTTACTGCGTATTAACTTCACTTTCAAATCTACCAAATTAAGTAAAAGTCATCTTGATAAAAAAAAATTATCGCAATGAAGATTTCCAATCAGATCAAAAGTTTTGCTTCCTTCGATAAAATAAGCCCGTTTCTTCAATCCTTTATTCTTTCCAGCTGGATCGGCTTCTTCACTATTAGTATCTTTAAAGAAACATTCACTTGTCAAAAAACTTTTCTTGTAATCAGATCCATACTTTAAAAGCGTTTCAATGTAAGATCGGTAAGCTTGAGTATTATTAGACGATAAAACCATGCGATCATTTAAGCTCACATCTACTTGAGAAAATAAAGAATATAGCAACTAATTAGTCCTTCAGGTTCTTCTGCGTCCAAATTATCTTTATCTTTCACGACTTTAACTTTAACATATATTTGCGTTGCACTCAAATCCACGTAAAACTCGCCGTCTCCAGAAACTGTAAATTCAAATGGACCTTCATATCGTACATGCGATAGAGGACAATATTCCATCCATTGTCCTTTCTCTACAGCTGTTTGGGTATTTGGAAATAAAAACAAATCTAATTCCGACTTCACTGGTATTTGAGAATCTTTACAAATAATCTTTAATTTTGGTGGCTGCTTTATCAGTTGAAGTCTTACCTGTCTCTTTAGCTATCTGTTTCACAGCAGTCTTTAATTCTTTCCCCTGTGCATAATCACTAGCAATGTCCATCCCTAAAAGGACTACTTTCTTTCCAAACAATTTCATTCCTTTCTTAAGAAGAGGCATGGCAAATCTATACATACTTTGAAATATACCAGCTAAACCAGTTCCTTTTTGTAAAGACACACCTTTATTAATAACCTAAACCATGACCAACTTGATTTAAATAATGCTCTTATGATTTTGGACAACACTTGGTAAGCTTGATACATGTTTTCTTTACAAATGCTTTAATCGAAAATGAAGTTTCAAGATCAATTTACCCCGATCAATTGACACCAAATCTCCACCGTGACGTCTTATATAGGTCTCTTCGCCTTGAAAGGTTCGTCGTTGCAGTGGTACGTAATGTGGATGATCGTAAATTTTATGAATTATCTCACCATCTTGCCCATCTACCGTAACTGTACGAAGCAGAGATGCATACACATCTCCTACAATTTGAGGCTCAATAATATCTACATATACGTGAAACAAATGAAAATCAACGTTGGGATCAGCTAAAAACAGGCTTTCAACACTCCATACATTAGCATCGCTGTCTGAAACCATTGATCCAGGTAAAAAACCTCAAGTTTCGGCAGACCTGAAGGTAATATCAAGCGGCAGCCTTTTTTAAAAATGACTTTCACCCTTTTTGTGTATTTATTGTAGTTAATCATGACTTTATCTTGAAAATTTTGTGACATGGCTTTGGCTATATCAGCAGAACTTGTATAATTTCCACGAGGTACCTTTCCAGTTTTTAAAATACCATTTCCCAAATCAAACTGGAATGTATTTCCAGGTTCAGATACGTTTTTCCACATGTGTGGATAAATTATTTCACATAATCCTATTTCCCAATTTCTGTGTGATCTACAGTTTGTGCAAGTCTGGTAAAAAAACGCGAAAGCTTATTTTGTAAATAAAAATTCATACTAGCGTCGCTAGGTAATGTTACGTAGAAACTCATTTTTTAATTACTGATGCATATGCAAAAATTCAAATCTATTTATAGTTTTATCATGTCGTTGGCAGGAATCCAATCATTGAACTTTTAGGGATATCCTTTAAATTTAACAAAGTACTCTACCATTTTCTTTTTCCTGCGCCTTTTAATTATGCGTTAAATTGGAAAATGATTGCTTTAAATTACTTTTTGCAGTTCTTAAGCATAGAAAGTTCTTTTAATTTCTTCTCCCATTAAATCTTTTATTTTAAAAACTAACTTAAAATAAGACTTGCAAAATTTGGAAACTTCAAATCATTTACAACAAAATTTTTGGCAAGTTCAGCCATATTCATTTTGTAGAGAGCTTTTTTAAAATACATTGAGTACTTTTCCGCTATTGACATTGTCACACACTTGTGACTGAGTTGGTTAGCATATTCCATTTCACAACCAAAACAATGAAACAAATCGTTTGTATTCTTAGAAATGACTCCCCCGTGTCCGTTTACCTAGTCGTGGTGGGGGGGGGCTTGCGGTGTGGTGAGTTCTGGGCGAGCTCTTGGGAGGAATCGTGAACCCCCAGTTGCTCAAACAGAATATCGGCGGGAGGGGATTTTTCTCCCTTCCTTCCCTCATCACACTTACCAAATGCGGACGAAAACCCCTAAACCAAGGCGTGTCAACCGTGCCGATGGCTGCGTGGTACCGGGGGTAGTCGGTGCCTCAAACGGGAGACTTCAGGGATAGCAGGCGAACCCTGTCGTTCGCAGCCTTACCTCTGTGTGGGGGGCTACACAGGGGCTAGACCCCATCTTTTCCCCCTAGTTCTCTGGTTCGTTTATGGATGAAAACTCAAAGAACACTTCTCCCCCTTGTGGGGAGCGTCAGAATGAATCGTATACCTCCGCAAAATTTTTCGTTATCAAAAGAAATGAAAACCTTACATTTACTGCTGTATCTCCTTTTCTAATCAACAAAGCTCTTGTAAATCTAATCGGTGAATTTAAATCAGTAAAAAAAAACACGAACCGGCGAGCTTTTGGTAGAAATAAAAGATAATAAACAAGTTCAACTCATACTAGCTATTAAACAATTAGGTCCTTATCTTTGCACAGTTACAGCCCACTCTACATTAAACTTTTCTCGGGGAGTAATTTCAGAGCCAGACCTTCTATTCACACCAGAGAAGGAAATCCTAGATGTAATGAAGGACCAACACGTAAGTGGAGTGAAAAGGATCACTATTAAACGCAATGGCGTAATGCAGAATACGAAACATGTCATTCTGACCTTTAGTACGCCTATCCTCCCTTCACGTGTCAAAGCTGGATATCTCTCATGCCCTGTTAGACCATACATTCCTAACCCGCTACGGTGCTTTAAGTGCCAGCGCTTTGGGCATTCCAAGCTGTCATGCCGTGGCACAGAAACTTGTGCCAGATGTGCTGAGGCCGGCCACAATAGCAATGAATGCTCAAAGGAATTCAAATGTGTCAACTGCAAAGGAGATCACCCGTCCTACTCTAGAAAATGCCCTAAATGGCTCTCCGAAAAAGAAATACAGGTAATCAAAACTACTCAGAATATATCATACCCAGACGCACGAAAAATAGTTCAGTCTCGTACACCTCTATCTGGACTTTCATATGCTGCAGCAGTAAGAAAAGTATTCAATTCCACCGGTACACAAACAGATCCTCAAATCATTACAATAACCAGCACTAAATCAACTAACTCTCCTAAATCAAAAAATAAACAGCTCAATACTCCTAAGCCTCCACAAAAAAATAATAATGAAATTCAAGTACAAAGTACACAAATCCCAAGTACAAGTTACTCAACTAAATTAATTTCGAACAAACCAACTGATAAAAAACAAAAGAAAACTGTAGAAAAAAAGAAATTTATTCAAACGCGCGCAAAAATTGGGGTAGCCTCTAAACAGAGGCCCCCAAAATTTTATAATTTTAAAAAAGAGGACTTTTTACTTTCTAGCAAGAAAGTAAAATTAACCAAGTCCCAAATTGAAAAACTTCAACAACCTCCTCCCCAAGAGGAGGACGAGGATGTCAAATTCGAAGACCTTCCGCCATCCGACGATGAAGGGTAGACGGACCATCCTCCTTCTTGAGTTACTTTTTCTTCTTCTGGCCGTTTCTCCTTCCTTTTCTCTTCATGGCCCTGAGCATTCTTTCTTGGAATTGTCAGAGTTACTCGCATAATGTCACGGACATCAAAGATCTTGTCGAATATCACCAACCGGCCATATTCTGTCTGCAAGAAACATTTCTGTCCCCGGTTGATAGACCGAGGTTGAAAGGTTTTGACATATACCGCAAGGACTGCTTGTCAGGCGACCGTCGTTGTGGAGGAGTGGCATTGCTAATCAACAATGATTATGCATCTAGCCAGCTCAATACCAACACATCCCTGCAAGCAGTAGCTGCGCGCGTTCACCTTCACTCGCTGTTCACAGTTTGCTCTATATCAGGCTTGGAGTAATCGCCGATTACGTAATCGTAATCTGCGTAATCGATTACATTTTTGTGTAATTGTAATCATAATCATAATCTATAAATAGGAGACTCGTAATCTCGTAATCGTAATTTTAATCAAGTGTTTCTTGCATAATCGTAATTGTAATCTAAGTTTAGATAATCGTAATTTTGTTCCGTAATCGTGTAATCCCAACTTGCTGAAAGTGGAAACTTTCAAGTTGCGTTTCTACAATGCTTTGCAGACGATGGGATCTGGACTGAGGAAAAGATAAGACTTCAATAGAAACGTACAAAGGACTAGACAGCAGAGCCTTTAGACCCTGCTGTTAAAAGGGCTCGTTGGCGAAGGGTCATAAACATGTCGCATCTTAGTGGGTTTTGTACCCTGTAGGTGTCATTGACAGGAACGCGTCCCCAAGTTGGATTGGTCATCAATTTTCCTTTTCATCTGTGAATCACAGACGAACAAGCGGAGCTACCGCCTCGGAAAGAGAACAATATCAACAGTGCCGTACAAGCACATGTTTTCGTTTCGACAAAGTTCTTAAAAAAAAACAGTTTTATGCCTTTGGTGGTTTTTTTTTTTTTTTTTTTTTTTTACTTTCATTGGCGGAAGAGGAGGAATTTTGTCAAAAGAAGAGCGAATTTGGATTTGCACTTCAGTGCTCATTCACACGCACTATCTTAGCGGTTCTTTGGTAAGTGATTTTTCAAAATATTTTCACATCTAATTTAATCTTAAATTTATGCTTTATATTTCAATGCTGATACTTTTTAATAGGTATATAAGAGAAAAAAAGTTTGCATTTAAAGAATTTAAAAACATTTGTTTTAACCTTTGTAAAAACATTTGCTTTTGAAAAATATCATTATAAAATGCTTATGCATGTGGGGGAAAAAATAATGCCTGGAAATCATAGCAAAATTTATTATACTCATTTTTACTTTTTAAAGTGCTTTACAATTATATTGCTTTAAGAGTGTTCAAGCACTATCTTGAGGACCTCCTGACCAAAAATTTGCAATACTCTAATACGACAGTAAAAAAACTGTTGTCAGCACTAACTTCTTCTAGAATGAGTCACTATGAAGAATCGGAAGCATTTCAAGTGGCTTCTTTTTTAGACCCAAGGCTCAAATGCAACTGGTACGATTCAAGCACAAAAAATAAAATAAAAGAAATTATCGAGGAAGAAATAATGTCTAACAAAGACTGTCATAACATTTGCACTGAATCAGAAGATAAGGACACAAAAGATGTGTCACCAAAACAGCCTGCAAAAAAAAGGGAAATTGTTCGCATTTTTAGAAAAACCAGCTAGCACTTACAAAAATAATAATTCTTTAATACAGGAGAAAATCGAAAGCGAAATAAATGCGTATGAAACTAGCGTACCAAATGGGCATAATATTGATCCCCTATAATACTGGGGATCCAATATTCATGTATACCCATTACTGAGCAAAATTGCTCCCAAGTACTTGTCAATTTGTGCATCATCTGCACCTGTTGAGCGGTTATTCAGTATTGCCTGAAAGTTTTATACCTTACAGAGAATGAGGATGAAACATGATACATTTAAAGCATTGGTATTATTAAAATGCAATAAAAAATTGTCTTGATTGCAGTATTTATTTTGAACATTTATTTTCCTATCATTTATTTATACTATTTGAATATATTTTAATACAATGCATGTTTTGCAAAATTAAATACATAGGTTTTTTTTTTTTCAAAAATAGGTTGAATTAAATAATATTATAGCAAATTGTAGAGAATAGAATGTAGAAATATAGTACATAAATTTTAGAAACTGTATTGGTTGCATGAAAAATAATAATGAAAATTTAAATCATGTACAAAATGCATTATAATGTGGCAAGTCATTTGGATATGGGACACCTAATTACCTGTGCAGGATATATGGTCAAAATAGTTATGTAGCATTTAAAAGCACAATCAAAAATCATAATTTTTTAACTATGACATTGTTGCCGCAAAATAATAATGAGAATAATATAGTATATGTGTGCATGTATTTTTCTCTCACGAGTCTGTAATCGTAAGCAAAATCGCAATCGGCACATCGTAATTGTAATCGATTACATTTTTGACATAATCTAATCGTTGCTGTAATCGTAATTACGTTTTGGCAGAGGATTATAATCGTAATCACAATTGTAATCTCCTATTTTTCGAGCTGGTAATCATAATCGTAATCGATTACATTTTCTCGTAATCAACTCCAAGCCTGCTCTATATATATTCCACCTTCTTACGACTTAAGCGTGGAGTTGCAGACATTGGTTGATCAACTTCCTCCCCCATTTGTCATCTTGGGGGATTTTAATGGCCATAATCCTCTCTGGGGGAGTTCAGACTCTAACAGCAGAGGTCTAATTATTGAAAACTTTATTGAAGACAACGATCTATGTGTTCTTAACGACGGTGAAAATACCTATTTCCACCTTCTTACGCAAACCTACCATGCCATCGATCTTGCAATATCCTCACCTTCCTTTCTGCCACTTTGGGATTTCCAGGTGCAGGGTGGTCTCTACACTAGTGGCCACTTTCCAATCAAAATAACATATACTGGACGCTGCAGCTATCAGCAGCATCAGCACAGCTGTCTTCGCATTGATCGAGCTGATCGGGCAGCATTTACCCATTTGACAGAAATAACATCGGAAGACGTGACTGACATTGATATTGATGTAGCGATAAAGCGAGTAACCGACATTATCTTAAACGCAGCGAACGCTGCTATACCAAGAACCTCTAAAGGCAGGATCAAATATCCTAAACCATGGTGGAACTCTGCTTGCCAAGAAGCTCGGAAGAAACAAAAAAAAAAGCATGGAACACATTTCGTCGATACCCGACCACACAAAATCTTGTGACACTTAAACGAGCTCGTGCTGAAGCTCGTAGGATTCGACGGAAAAGCCAGCGGGACTCGTGGCAGGCCTATGTCAGCACAATCACGACGTCCACCCCGTCCAAGACTGTATGGGGTAAAATAAAAAAATCGCTGGAAATTATAGCATATCTTGTGCTCCAATTCTGGAGAAAAATGGTCAACTTTTATCTGATCGCAAAGAGGTAGCTGACTGCCTGGCGACTCACTTGGCTGAAGTCTCCAGCGCAAATAATTACTGTTCTAAGTTTTTAGCTATTAAATCTCATAAAGAACGAAGAGTTCTTGATTTTAATTCAAACATTATTCATCAATACAACAAAAATTTACCTTTCATGAACTAAATATTGCTTTACAAAAATCAAGAAACACATCACCTGGCTCTGACGAAATACACAATAGCATGTTAAAAAATCTAAGCAGGTCTTCATTGGAAAATATTCTGCAGCTTTTCAATAGAATTTATTTTGAATACAGATTCCCAAAATCATGGAGTCAAGCAATAGTTATCCCTATCCTTAAACCAAATAAACAATCTGATAAACCTGAGAGCTATAGACCTATAGCTCTCACTAGTTGCCTATGTAAACTCATGGAACGGATGGTAAACGCCAGACTGATGCACATTCTGGAGTCACACCATCTCATATCCTCATATCAAAGTGGATTTAGGCGTGGCAGATGCACCATAGACAATCTAATTCTTCTCGAAACATCAGTAAGAGAAGCATTTCTTAAACGAAAACATCTTGTGAGCGTATTTTTCGATATTGAAAAAGCATACGACCGTACCTGGAGGTATGGGATCCTCAAAACCCTGCACGAGTATGGGTTGCGAGGTAATTTACCCATCTTTCTCTCCAATTTTCTGAAACATCGTTCTTTTCGTGTACGCGTCAAGCCTGTTCTGTCGGATACCTTCATTCAAGAAGAAGGAGTACCCCAGGGAAGTGTACTAAGCGTAACTCTATTCATTATAGCAATCAATAGCTTGATTGACCAATTGCCTCCCGCTGTAAAAGGTACCATCTTCGTGGATGATTTTTAAATTTCTTTCTCATCAACGAGCATGAGTATCGTTGAAAGACAACTTCAAATTGCAATCAATAAAGTAACCCAATGGGCGGAAGAAAATGGCTTCACTTTCTCTGCTCAAAAAACATTCTGTATCCACTTCTGTCGTAAAAGAGGCCTTCACCCTGACCCAAAACTCCTCCTCAATAATCAACCAATAGCTGTAAAAGATCAAGAAAAATTCCTTGGTCTCACACTTGATAAGAAACTAAAATCTATACCGCATATACAAGAGTTAAAAAAGAAATGTTCATTAAAATTAAATATCCTTAAAGTCTTAGCGAACACTTCTTGGGGTGCTAATACTGAGTCTCTGTTAAGAATATACAGGGCTCTGATACGCTCAAAACTTGATTATGTATGTCAAATTTATGGTTCCGCTGCTAAAACCTATCTGAAAAGTCTGGATCCAATACATAATCAGGTACTGCGCATCTGCACAGGAGCCTTTCGAACTTCGTCTATCAACAGTCTTCATATCCTTGCACACGAACAATCTCTAAACAATAGACGCCTCAAACTTTCTTTAAATTTTTACTTCAAAATAAAACCTTGCACTAATCACAAACTACATCTCCATATTTTTAACCCATGTAATGTTGCTTTATTTCTACACCGGCCTTCGATGACCCCAACATTTGGGATCCGAATGCGTCGGGTACTCTCAGACCTGCAGCTACCAGATTTTAAAACCGTCAACACAATAAACCTAATTGAACCATGGTGCGAAGTCATACCTTCTATAATCAATGATTTTTCAAAATTCCTAAAACAAACTACTGCAGATACATTTCATCAACAAGTCTTTAATGAGATCAAAAGCAAGTATTCTGGTTACAAACACATTTTTACTAACGGATCAAAAGCAAACAATCACGTCGGCTTTTCAACAATAATTAATGATCAAGTTACGGCTGAAAAACTAAACACATCTTGCTCGGTATTTACTGCAGAAATAAAAGCTATATTTTCATCGCTACAATCAATAACCCAATCCGTTTACAAAAAGTGGGTGATATTCACTGGCTCCAAGAGTTGAGTGGAAGCCATCACTCACTGCAATAATAATAGCCATCCTATAGTCATATCTTTTATACAAAAACCTTATGCAAAATAATTTTGAAATTACTTTTTGTTGGATCCCTGGTCATGTGGGTATTGCAGGCAATGAGGCAGCCGATTCAGCTGCCAGAGCTGCAAGTATCCTGGTCGATACTAGTGTCCCTTTCGATGATATCAAAAACGCCATCGTTGTAAGCCTCAACACGTATTGGCAGGGGACGTGGAATTCAGAAATCGAAAATAAATTACATTCAATCCAGCCCTCCACTAGAGGTTTCGGATCATTAAATATCACCAGGAGAGAACAAGTCTTATTAGCTCGACTTCGCATTGGACATACCAGATTCACCCACAAATATCTCTTATGTACTGAACCAGTTCCAACATGCATTACATGTTATGTAAATCAGACAGTGTTGCACATTTTATGCAACTGCCCAAATTTTAATCTAAGTCGCTATAAATATTTTAATAGTTTTAACCCATCTTTGAAGGAGTTGCTGGGGGAGCCACCTCATCGCAATTTGTACTCCTTCCTCCAGGAGATTTGATTCTCCCTTTTAATTTAGTGTTTGGTCATTATGTGATTTCGTCCTTCCCTTGTTTTTCAAGATTTTTTTTCGCCCATTTTGTCTTTATCTTCAAATTGTTTAAATGTTTTTATTGGTTGCACTTTTTAATATTGGCACTTGAAGTTTTATGCTTTCTCTTTCAAAATATGCTTCTATTTACTATATTCTTAATAAAAAATAAATAGCATATAATAAAATATCGTTTGGCGCAGTATAGCCCTCAAGGGCTCTTGCGCCATAAAAATCAAATCAATCAATCAATCAATCAATCTTAGAAATGAATGGGTCTAAGCACTCACTTAAACTCACAGACAATTGTTCTTGTTCACGTAACACATCACATTTGCGGGCCAAACAGAAGTTGTGGTTCTTCAACAACTCGATTTTAACGAAATAATCCAGCGAGTATTTAAAATGAAGTCGTTTCACTAGCTCGGCAGTCTCAGCTTTCACATCCAGTAGTTTTGTGATCTGCTTATCGTTGAGATCAACGTACTCGGGAACAAAGTGTAGGCATCCGTTTCTTTTTTCAAACAAGTTGAGTTTTCAACCTTCTGTATTTTGGAAACACACAGATCCTGAATTATCACCAGTGTATCCGGCATAGAAGACATGGAGAACAATTCATCAGTAAATTTATGCCAAACCATAGCAGAGAGCAAAACACCATCCGTAGTTAGAAGAAGGCCTCTTTCTTCGTCTGAAATATACCGTCGCATATGAATCCTAGTATGTCGTAAAAACGTATTCACTGTAGTGAAAATATCTCCGCCAAGATGAAACATTGTATTCGGAAGGCACTCCAAGGTGATTTTTGGTTCTTTCAGAGCAACATCGTCAAGTCATGCTTTTTTAGGTGCACACGGTAGCAAAGTTCTTTCTGAGCGTTTCATCGTGGTAAGTTTCAATAAAAGTCTTCACCCCAGCAAAAAAATAAAGCAGAATGGCTACAACGCGATAATGCAGTTTGTAGAGGGAGCTGATTGCAATCCTTCTAATCACTGAATCATGATATTAGTTCTGAACAGCTCATGCTGATTCGTTATTATGACATATTACTCGTGATAAACGGCAACAGCAGAATGTATAATCAATTCGTTACTCACTTTCTCTAAAAACGTTTTTCATTGCCATTCATAAAATATAAACTCTACGTGTTGTCATTCATAACATCTAAACTTTTAGCGTTGCCATTCTAAAAATCTAAACTTTGTGTTGCCATTCCAAAAATCTAAGCTTTGTCTTGCCATACATAAAATCTAAGTATTGCCAACACAGAAAAAAGTTACGACGCAGAAGATTACAAAAAAAAAGGGGGTGCGGCACTTCGAACCCCTTCTCTTAGATTACAAGAAAAAAAGGGGGTGTGACATTTGTCTCACAAAAGTCGTGAGTCATGTCTCACGGGTGGCATTTTGTCCCACGACGAAAACTTGTACTTTATAAACCCCCGCTACTACTAGTGTCAATATCACTTTGTAAAAGCAACGTGGTCCTAGTTGCGCAAAACATCACATTTTATAAATGCTGGAGATAGAGCAGAAATCTACATGCTTTTTAAAAAGTTCCTGGGTGCTAGAACAAAACAAGTTACAATGAATCATCATGTGTGTAAAAAAATTTCGAGGTTTTTTAACTTATTATTTAAGATTGGGCTACATGTCAGCGCCAACATATAGATTAGACTATGGATACTGGATCCCTTTGCCAAAAATGTACCAAATCATCAAGTGTTTACACGGCTGACTTCTCACTACAAAATTCCAGTAATATATTCTTTTACTGCAGGACTGACTGGACAACAACTTCCTCTCATGGCTGTTGAGATTCTCTAAGATATCAAGACTGTTGGTTTTTATGTCGTTAGAATGGTAACTGACAATCACAAGACTAATGTTTCTTTATTTAGAGAACTTTGAGGCGGTGATCCCAGCCAAAAATTGACTGCAGCTCAACCGCAAAAAAACTGGTGACATTTGGAACCGGCCAACTGCAGTTCAACAAAAACATTAATCTGCAGTTCAACTGCAATACGGAGATTCAAAAAGACTGAAGCTTTTGAACTGCAGTTTTTCGGTTCCAAATACCAACAGAATATAAAATAAAAAAGAAGCAGTTTTTTTGCAGTCTAATTGAATATTTCTGAACTGCAGTTTCCCAGCTCGAAATACCACCAGAATTATAAAAATGGAAATTAACAGTTTTACTGCAGCTCTACTGAATTTTTTGAACTGCAATTTTTTGTTCTAAATACCACCAGAACTATAAAAATTCAGCAGTTGAGCTGCAGTTTCCTTTTTTTCAAATGTAAGAGAGGGGAAGAACAATTGCCCCCTCCCCCTAATTACGAGCCTGCACAGACAATCTTGCAGATTCAGAGCCAGTTGCCCTACAACTATTTAAATGAATCAGAACACATAAAAATAGCAGTATCAAAAAAGAAATCTTACTTTTTAAGGAAATTTAAACCTGTACACTTACTTGGGTTTTGACAACCTTTATGATTTAACATCACCCTGTAGCTAAATCAAATAAAAGCATCACCAGTTGCACTTCATACCCTTCATACTTTCTTTTTATATATTGAAACCACAAACATTTGCACACATAAACCCACAAATTAAAAAAAAAAGTTCCATTGCAGAAAATGAAATGCAAAATTTGACGTTAAAAATATTTTATTTAAATTTACGTTTGTGTGTTCTTGTGACAGGCATTTAACTTCTGCCTTACAGCAGCCCTAACCACCCTCAAAGAGGCGCCAAATTTATTTGCAACATAGGATATCAAATCAATGATGTAATATACAGTTTTTTTTATAGGAATACGAAATTTCTCAAAATTCTGATGGATTAAATTTGCAATGTTTTCTCCAGAAGAACCTTTTTCCAGTACAGGCACAGCAAGAATACTGTTCCTAAGTTTACCGCTGCTTTCATGGTAGTATGTCGCTACAATAGGATACAAATACATATCTCCGTCGTTGCTTCCATCTGTAGCAATACAAAAAGGTACTCTTTTCAGATCTTCAGTAAGGCTCGATCTACTTTCGGCCGCAAATTGCCCGACAATAGCGGTCGTTTTTGTGCGGGCACAACTATACTTCTTAGAAATTTCATCTGTGGGGAAAATTTTTCGCAATAGTAGCCCCACACGATCAGCACAAATTATTGGAAGATTATGTTCTACAAGAAATGCTGTAACTAAGCATTCTGAACGAATGACTTTATATTCATTTCTTTTTTCCTAAAAGTTTTCCAATTTATTAGGCTCCGATGCATTTTTGACTTTTCACTCTGCTTCTTACTTTTAACATCATTCACTATATCGCCTCTATCAGCATGCGCAATGCTAAAATCAACGCATCACAGTGAGCAAAATATGTGATTCTTACTTTTGTGAGACCCCTTTAAACATGCAAATTTAGTACTGTATGCTGCTTGCAGATACTTTTTTGGCTTTTGGTTGGCTGACATCATAAATGAACTGGCTGTAGTCAGCTCAGCACGATAATAGTAGGCCTAGCGATGCTACGCACGAAGCGAGATCGCAAACGTAAACAAGAAGTGATATTGCCCAGATTCCAATGTGCTGAAGTTGGAAGTTAAGTAGGAAACTTTCAAAACATGAAGCAAAAGCGTTCAAGTAAGGGAACCTTTGCGAAAATTAAATGAAAGGAGATTTTTTTTTCTTTTTTACAAAAAATCCCTAAATGAAGGGATAATTTTTAGAGATGTATGAAAGCCGGGAGATTTTCAATAAAAATCGGGAGACCGGGAGAAATGTTCAAAATCCGGGAGTCTCCCGGAAAATCCAGTCGAGTTGGCAGGTATGCATCATTCAAAGGCTCTTCTGGCAGGTGTGGCTTAGAAGAATCTTCGATGCCCTTAATGTTGCTTAGCTCGAGAGTATCTCGCTCAAATACAAGGGCAAGGATATCCCCAGTGAACTTGCCCCCTGAGGTGTCACGGCACAGCAACAATTTATTTTTGTCCACAGGCGTGGAACTACCAATGACAACGATATCAGAGGAAATATTTTCCCCTTCCTCTTTTAATTTTTGCTTCAAGTTTTTTTACTTCGCTTTTCTTATTTGCAGCTTTGCTTTCAGCTTTTCAATTTCGGAAGCTTGTTCCACCTTTTCTTTTTCCACAGTTCTGTATGTCCTTTTCATCACTTTGTACACATCTTCTTGATATTTGCATTTGCTGCAAGAACTCCTAATAAAACAAGGGGG
This sequence comes from Uloborus diversus, assembly GCF_026930045.1. Classification (NCBI taxonomy): domain Eukaryota; kingdom Metazoa; phylum Arthropoda; class Arachnida; order Araneae; family Uloboridae; genus Uloborus; species Uloborus diversus. The sequence goes on along the minus strand of NC_072739.1, from coordinate 44,004,463 downwards.
GGGGGGGATCAGGTGCATTAAGAGCAATGCATCGGGGTACAGTTTAATGCCATATTTTTCTGTTCTACATGACATTTCTATATTGATACACTTTAAAAGCAACAACGGTCTATTTTTGCACTAGAAAGAATCACCGGAATTATAGATTGCCACCTCACTCATGAATGACTTGTTCAGTGGACCAGAGCAATTTAGCAATGTCAAACATTTGTTGCATGTACACAGAACAATGGCTCGAGCTGTTTTTTTTTCCACATTTTCATTCAAATCTGCACATGGCTCAAATAGCATTCTCTCTTGCACACCATACTATTAACCCTTAACAGAGGAGGTTCGGTATCACAGACCCTCTCAAAAATTCATCCGATCACCCCTATTTCATTTTCAGTCCAAGTGAAATTTTTTCAATTTTTCCTAATAGTTTTTTTTTTTTTTTTTTGACCTTGAACACCATTTTGCTTATCAGTATCTTCAGGCAAGTGCATCTGGTTTAAATCTCACTGCATTCTTAGAAGCGGCCTGTGAGACCGCACCTGCCCTTCAGTGTTACAATTTTCGGTAGCAGTAGACATGGCTCTTAATGTTCGAAACCGCTGATATAGGTTCATTTAATCTTTTCCGCGTTATGTGGAAGAGATGCAAAATATTCTAGATGAGGTTGAGAGTTGTTTGAAATGTTCACAAACTTTACGCAATGATGCTCTAGGGACAATGAAGGCTGATTTATTCCTTGAAATACGACGCAAAATACTAACAGTTAAAGGGCTGTCAAAAATTTTCCGTAACGTGATATAACCAATTTTCTTGTACTAAAATTTCTGTATATATTAAAGAACTAAAATGAAGTCATTAATAAATAATAGATTAGTTTTCATTACGAGTAGATTGTTATTTACTACAGCATATAATTTTCTCGAAAAATCTTAACTCTTGCAAATTTCCTCGGAAAAGGTATATTTCGATTAAATATTCCAAAATATTTTTTTTCCTTTTGCTAATAAAAGTTCAAAGAACATCTGTGGGAAATTATAGGAATATATCATAATTACACGAAAATTATTAGAATGCAGTTAAAATTACTATGATATTAAACACGTTATATCCAATCCTAATAAATGAAGCAAATCTAGTTTTGTCACTTCGGCAAATTTGGGCAAAAGATAGTTTTGCCAGGACACTTTTAGAAAATTTTCTTTCTCCCTTTGGCAGAAATTTGCGAAACCTATTTTTAAAAAATTTTACTTATCTGAAATTTTATGTTTAAAGGAATTAGGCTCATAGAAAAATTTTACTGCATTATATTGCAACATGTTGTGGTGGAGGTTTAAAAGGATTACTTTTGTTACTAAACGCAAATTTTGTAAAATTATAAATAAATATAATAAATAATATAATTGATAGCTAAAAATGTTCATTCCTATATCTTTGTTAACAGAACTCAACTCAACTTCCTGTAGTTCTATTTTTGCCATCTTTTCTACTGTCCTGGCATAAATGACTTCTTGCCTGCAAAATGTTTAACCCTTTGTGCTGCCCACTATTGCCATTTAAAGTGTAATAATTTTGAACATAATTGTCTAAGTGAATTGCTTTTTTTTTCCAATAATTTTTCCCCCAATAACTAAACCTTACATTTAAATATTCTTTTATAACGTCACGAATTAAATGGGCCACATGGTTTTGTAATGGACCTTGGTCAAAAGAATGGCTGTTTAAATTTTGAAACAAGGTTGCATTTAACAGTGAACGCAATACCTTGGCTTCAGTTTCCAAAATCTCATGTTTTATGCGCAAAAATTCGCCTCCATCTGCTTGGACATTTTTCCTGAAAACCGATTCTGCAGTTTTACATATTTTAAACACATCAACAGATGGGTGCACCAATCTACCTCTAGTTTTGAAAGAAATTAATGATTCCTTAAAATAGGGATCAGTAGAAATGAGAGCATTAGTACATAATAAACACTTCAGAGCGTGGAACAGCTTTTTTGAAACAAACCCTGCTATCTAATAGACTATATGCTCAGAAAATTTGGTTAAGAATGCAGGATAAACACAAGCAGGCATTTTAGTTAAATCAACAGAAAATATTCACTATTAAACACAGCATTCTAGGTAAAATAGCACTGATAAAGCCCTTCAAAGCCGAATGTTTTAGGTAGACTTTTCCCCGCGTAGTTAAAATCGGTTACAGTTTTAGCGACAGGTTTTGTCCAAGGAGGATGGAAGGAAGGGGAGACGCTCAAAGCCGCGAAGCGAGTGCGAGAACTTGTCGCCGCGGACAGAGGTGGGAAAGGGTAGGGGGAAGGGGAAAAGTGCTCTAAACTAAGCGATGAAATTCAATGTAGATTACTAGGGGAAAAGTTTTGAAAGAGAGAGAAATGTTTCATTTCCGTAATATTTGTTGTTTTAATGTGAAATATGCTTTATCATATATAACAATGTAATAAGCTATAAATTTAACGTTTTTTTTCCCTTTAATTTGTATTCGTTTTTTTTTTCTTCTAAATTTGGGATGTAGTTATTCATTTCCGACCATTACAACACGCTTTCAGAAGCTTAAATGCACTTAATTTACGAAAAAGTATGTCTAAAATAGTGCTCATTGAAAATTGGATTGTCTGTATATAGTGTATGAACATAAAAGCGTGGATTTTTTTTTTTCATAAGTTTTGAACATTGCTTGAAAGAACTACAGAATGCAAAAATCACAGAAAATAACTTTATTATGCACAGTAAAAGTTTACATTTTGAAAGTAAAATAAATGCATAACAAAACAAAATGCATGTGTGAGAGTTATGAACTTTAAATTTACAACAGTAGTCAAAACAAAACCACTTCTCTTTAATAACACACCACAGATTAAAACATTTCTAAACCATAACATTTATGCAATACTTGGAACTATTTTGATTTTTTCAGTTACTGCATGATACATTAAATCATTACCTTTTCTGTCTTTTCTCCAGTACCCTTTACCTATTAAAATAACTTATTTTTTCCTAGCGTCTTTAATGTCGAATGTGATTTGAGTAATGCATTTGCATACAAATTGCTTATCTTTTCATACCTAATATTATTTATAAAAAAATACTCATGAAAAGAATTATATATATATATATATATTTTTTTTTTCATATTGTTTAAGACATCATGTATTTTCATAAATGTAACATAAGTAATACCAAAAATTCTTGCAGTGTTTAAAAAACCAAAAAGAAAAAAAACTTTTTTTAAAAATTTTTTCAAATAAAAAAATAATAAAATAAAATAAATAAATAAATAAAATTAAAATAAATAAATCACAAATCCTGGCAATTGTACCCCAGGAAAATTATTAATAAACTCAATTTGTCTCAAATTTCAATTTATGTTTGTTTCAAACCTTTTAACACCATAAATGCTCAGGTTAAAAAAGAATTAATTTAGAGATCAAACGATCAGCTAATAGTATAAAAGTTAAGTTTGTTTTGATCATCCTGTATCTTAATTTCATGCTATTTTTAAAAAATATCTCACTTATCAAATAAATTATGAATAATAAATTTTATGAACTAAATAAAAAATCTCTTTTCACTCTCTCTCAGGCACTCTCGCCTGCTAGCACACTTGAGCAATTACAGTACATTTTTCTGTTAGCACAATTTAATTTTAAGAATTAATTATTTAATAGATCACGTTAATTACTTAACAGCAATAACATAAATTATTTCAAAAGTCACATATTTATGAAGCCATCTTTGAAAAGCCCAGTATTCCTAGTATACCTAATTAAATAATTCTCTCCTTGACAAAACTAAACAGCAAATTACAAATGAGTATACTTGTAATTATACTTCAGAACACTTATTCAAAAAGTCATTTTGTCTAAAATTTTATTTTATGTTGTTTTTAAACTTTTCAACACCATAAATGATCAGGTTAAAAAAAATTATCAAACATGCAGCTAATAGTATAAAAGCTAAATTTTGTTTTAATCATCCTATTTCTTAATTTTAACCTTACATTTAGATATTCTTTTATTATGGCTCGAATTAAATAGGCCACATGATTTTCCAATGGCCCGTGTTCAAATGAATGACTGTTTAAGTTTTGAAACAAGGATGCATTCAACAGAGAGCGTAATACCTTCGCTTCTGTTTCTAAAATTCCATGTTTCTTATGTAAAAACTTCCCTCCATCTGCATTAACATTTTTTCTGAAAATAGATTCACTGGTTTTGCTAATTTTGAACACATCAATAGATGGATGCACTAATCCACCTCTAGTTTTATAAGAAATTAATGATTTGACAAAATAGGGATCAGTTGAAGTAATTGCCTGAGCACATAACAAACACTTTAGAGAATGGGACAGCTTTCTGGCAACAAATCCCGCTATATAATATACTATGTGCTCAGCAAATTTAGTCAAGGACCCAGGATCAAAGATATAATTATGATCCAAAGGTTCATTTGGCACAAGTGATTCATCCTCCTCTTCCACTAGACGACTCCTATCGGACGTAGCATTTATTATTTCCTGAGGTGTTTTAGAGCTTGAAATAGAATACTTATACTTTCAAGTGGTAAGGAATTCCCCCTTGAAGTACTCTTTATTTCAGAATTTATTATTAATTTTTTATATGCAGCTTTAAATTGACGTGCTGTTGGATTATCAGAGCACCCTCCTTGTGATCTTACATAAAGGAAGAACAGCTCTAAATGATCCTGGCTGAATTTGTAGGTGGGAATATATTTCAACTGTACTTTTACACATACAAGAGAATTAAACAGGTGCTGCAAACTTTCAATGCACACTAAAAAGCCAAGAAAACCAGTTTTTCTATTGCTTTCAAGAAGCTTGCAGCCATTTTTACCCGTTTTCAAACCTAAGATATTTGTTTTGATAGAATCTAGCTTACTGTTTATTAGTTGAAAATTAACGGAGGAAATGGGTTTTTTGAGCCCAATTTGTGAAGTACTTCGAGAATTAAGAACATCAAATATTTCATTGAACACATTGATGAATTTAACAGTAGCTTCAGAATATTTGAACTGTTCAAGATCCAATTCCTTATTGCAGAAATCTATAGCATCTGCAACAGATTTACTGAATGTTTGAGCTGCTAACCTGACTTTCATCTTCTGTTTAACGTAATTTATGTGTGCTGGCCTTAATTTATTAGCCAGATTTAATCCTTCATCTTAATGAACATCATTCAGGTGTTTTATATATTTCCAGTCCACGATGTTATCGTTTCCATCAACAAGGCTTCCCTTGTCCCCCAAAGTATTCCGTACTAATTTTAGCATATGAGCAGGGTCAAGAAACACATATACTTTCACTTGTTTCAGGATGCTTGAAATATGTTTTTAAAGCTTCAGGCTCAAAATTGCACCCTAAATGAGACATTGTACTGAAATTTGTTGACATTCCATCAAATGTAACAGATACGATATTTACTTTTATGGAATGTAACATTTTGAGACACTGAAGCAAAAGATTTTTTTTAACTTTTGCTGGCAACCCATCAACAAGGAAATACCCCACTGGGAGTTTAAAATGGGCATTAACAGCAACAACCATTAATACTAATACTTCTCTAGCCATGGGCAAGGAGTCATCACCTGAAAGTTCATGCTGCATAAAAGTACCCATATCAATATACCCATGAAATGAGTTACCATCAAATTCAACATGTTTTTTGATGGACATTTTATCATATATTAAAGAAAATATGAGTTTGTTATTAGCTTTAACCATTTCTGCTAGAGCATTAATGGATTCCTTAGTGAAACCTAGTGATGCATCTACTTTTTCGTACCATTTGCATATTGTCCTAGGATGAAGTAAACAAGACTGAAAAGTTTCGCGTACATATTCATATGCACGTGGTGAGAAAAAATGTAAAGTTTCCTTTAATCAATTGTTTTCAATAAAAACACAATATTTAAAATTAAAAAAATATGAAAAAAAAAAGTTTTAATTAAGCGTATTATTTAGTGCTGTATAAAAGATACCAAATCACAAATACTGCGAAAATCTGAAGCTCTGATAGCGTTGTCATTTGTGCATTGTTCAGCAGAAAGAAAATATGAACAATGAACTAGGATTATTAAACGCTGCAATTACTATAATAAATTTGCTATTTAATGCAATATTAAACAGATCTAAGTCACAATTACTGCTAAAATCTTAAGCTCCGATAGTGTTGTCATTTGTGCATCGTACAGCAGAAAGAAAATGTGAACAACGATGAAAGAGAATTATTAAACACTGCAATTATAATAAAATTGCTATTAGTGCTGTAAAAAACGATCTAAGTCACAAATACTGTTAAAATCTTAAGCTCCGATAACGTTGTCATTTGTGCATTGTTCAGCAGAAAGAAATGAATAACAATGTACTAAGATCAGTAAACGCTGCAATTATAATAAATTTTCTTCAATTTTGTTGCACAGCATTAAGTTATAAGCTAAGTGATCATTTTAAGGGCATTTCAGCACGTTGTTATGCGAAATAAATCAAAAGGTTTAACAAGTGTTAAAATAAAATTTTGAAACTTACCTATGAAAAGATATCCCTGGAATTTTTCTTTCTGGGTTGTTCGTACAGCCGTACCCTGCACAAGCAGGCATTTTTGATTAATAGATAGTAAAGATTCACCATAACACTTAAGCAACACACTACTGTCGAAGCCGCATTTGTTTAGAACTCTTTTGCTCGCGTCAGTTAAAATCCGGTTACGGTTTTGGCCACATGTTTCCCCGCTTTGGCCGTCTCCCCTTCCTTCCATCCTCCTAGGTTTTGTTGCGTTGAGCGTCTCCGCTTTCTTTATCCTCCTTGGACGTCACAGCTGTCAAGTGATCAATCAACCTGCTGCTATCAAGGTCGCTGCAGGTTGAGCTCGTCGAACGTAAGCCTCAAAATATGTTATATTTATTCATGTTTTGTAATTAATATCTACAGATTTTTAAAACGAAAAAAAAAAAAAAAGATTTAAATAAAAGTCATTCTTTTTATTATTTTTTTTAAATCTAAAAAATTTAATAGCGTTTTTCAACGTTTCTTCACTAAACTTCTGCTCGAAACAAGGTATTACACTTTTTGTTTTTAAAATTAACAGACTTTCCAATGTCTGGTTAGAGAGATCGGCATGCAGTTCGATTTTTTCGGACTAAGCTGAAGATTCTTTCTCACTCAGCATTTGAATGGGGAATGAGCAAGATGGTAAGCATTATTTTGGATTACTTTGCAAATTTTATATGACCATCAGCACCTCTGATTTTACTGACTTCAGCCCACTGTGCATCAATTCGATCATGAGTTTCAGTAATGAACGAGGCATCTTCAAGCTGAAGCTGAGAGAATTCCATTTCCAACTCATCTATCTTTTTGTCTTGACATTCATTGCTATCAACTTTTAAAAAACATGGAAACAAATCTGCAAAATATTTAATGAAAGCAAAACTTGCATTTTCAATATTTTTCAACTTTGCAACCTCAGCATTCTCTAAAACCTTGCTTTTTATCGGAAATTTCTTTACTATATAATCACAGGTTGTCACTAGGTACTTTACAGCAGCGGCATAAAATAAGTTTCGCTCTTCCTGTGATGGCTTTGAAACGATATTTGATGTTGCACTACCAATCACCAAAATCTTTATATCAGTATAGATTGAAAATTTACTTCAGTCAAACACTTTCCTTTAATTTCTGATGGTCTTAGAAATTTTGAGAGAAGCTCTTTCAGAAGATCCAGCAAAAGCCCTCTTAGTCGATGTATTTGTGGTGACTATGATTGTAAAAGAACACTGGTTTTTTCAAATATGGGTGTGATGCTTAAAAGGAACTAACAATACGCCTTGTTTAAATCTGATGATAAAAACAAGAACATTTTTTCTTCTCTTGTCAAAGCTGCATTTAATCCAGTCTTTTTCTTTTTTGGCTTCATCTCTGAAGATTCATTTTTTCTTTTGATAGATTTCTTTTTGCGTTCCTTACTTTTCAAAGAATCACTCAGTTTCTTCTTACTTACTCATTCCTCTTCCTTTAGAACTTTTTTTCCATGCTTCCCCCCCCCCCCCCCCAACAAGTTTTGATATTTTGTAAAAAGACATGGATGAGGAGAGACTGCAAGATTTTGAATTTACTACCTCTTTAAAAAAAAAAAAAAAAAAAGCTTGTCAGTGGCTCCCATTAGTTCACAACACGGGTCAAACTTCGTCCAAGAGAAAGCCACCGTGTACATACATGCTTCAGTATTTTCTGAGCATCCTTATTATAAACTTCTTAAAAATGCTGAAGTCCTACTTTCCGGTGAGCAATTCGGAACTGATGTGATATGCCCCACCCTTGACGACTTTTTCCTGTTGGCGCCAAGAAAGCGTCGCCAAGAAAACGAAGTATGACGACATATGTCATACATTGTTCTTAGCGATGCTTTTTTAGCGCCAACAGGAAAAATTCTCATAAAAAAACCATGATCTAAGCATTTCAGAAAACAACATATATTAAAACAACATAAAACCACAACACAAAACATCGCGAATATTTACTTCAAAAATATCAGAAACTAGAAAGTTTTTGTACACAAAAAAGTTACTAGTAGGTACTTAAAATGCTTAAATTAACAAATTACTGTCGCAGCTCACCAAAGAAATATGTACCAATAGAAATAAAAGCTATTTTCCAACACGCATTTCGTCGAACAAACACAATTCCCATACTCTACTAAAAAAGAGTACAGCGATTCAATATGCGATGTTTACAGCTGAAAACATCCCCAAAATGTAACTATTTCAGCGAAAAAAACGCTTAGTTATTCAAATTTTGATATATGAAGAGTAAAAATTTCTCGACAGAAAATCCCAAACATACACAAAAATACCATACATTTATTTGCTATCCATACATGCTTTCAAAATACCTATTATATTTTACATAAAATAACACCTTTATATTTTTATAAAATGCTTGAATCAACTTATTTTCAGAAGTTAAATAATTCGTGGCATCGATAAGGATTAACTTTTATAACAAAATTACCGTACTATTTTTGTAAAATTAATTTACATACATTAAAAATAAAGTTAAAACTACAAGAACCCCTCAAGGATTTGTAAAAACAAAAAATTTCGGGAGTTTTTTTTTTTTTTTTTTTTTTGAATTCTAAAATAAAGAACTTACCTTTTTATATAGTATAAATCCTCACACTTAGTCTAAAACAAGACATCATATGACAATGACATGTTACAGATACACACCACATTGGAGTTAACTTTTAAATAACGTTCAAGTTTGAAGAAACTGGCATTTTCTAATGTTTTTACTTCAAAACACAACTACTGAATTTAAACTAACACAAAATAAGCTTTATCGTAAGGTTATATTGCACGAAACAACACGTATCTCTCCTGCATGAAAACGAGTAAACAACCCAAGTAAACAAGTTTGAACAGATCTAAGATTGCCTTCGGGTTGCCAAACACAGGTTAGTTTCGCCAGGGATGCCATGCTTAAAAAATTATCGCCTCATTGGCGAGAAAAATATTTCAATTTTGTGCAAAAAATCGGATGTCGCCAAATGGAGGGGGGGGGGGTGTTATATCACATCTGTACCAATAAAACTACTAATTAAATTTTATGAGGGGAAAAAAAGTAGAAAAGTATAGAGCCTGACCAATATGTCCTTAACCTCCTCGCTATACACTTGTGGAGTCAAAATTCTTCTAGAAGTCTAAGGTTTTTTTTTTAAGTATAAGTTCTAATTCCCTTTAAAAGGCTACTTTTCTTCTTTTTTTCTGTGCAGGCTGTTCAAACATTTTGGTAAAAAAGAGCTGTGTTAAAACAGTTGCTAAATGTCGGGTCCGTACCGTTTTGTAGAGTTCGAAACCAAATTTAGAAGATTAATGAAAATTTAATTTAAATAATCATGAACCTTATTTTACAATATTATAATGCCATAGGTGAAAGTAGAAAATATTCATTTTAGTGACATAAAATGCATAAATAAAAATTTTAACAAGACTTTTTTTTCTTATTATTGTTACGGACTCTACAACCACCATTTTCACAACTAATCATAATTTTTTAACGAATACACTTTTTGATTGAAATTATTATATGTATCAGAGATAATCCTTTAATTTATTTGTCCCAAGATCCAGTTTTAGCTTGAAATTCAGTTCAAGTCACTATTGAAGAAAAATTCAATGTAGAGTCCGCAACGATAAAAGTTGTATTTTTGATTGCGATTACATGGATAATATGAAGTAAATAAAGAAAAAAAATTGACATTCATGTCTTTTGGAATGTGCTTCTTCAATACATATAAAAATTTTAAACTTTTAACAAGTTTTGTTACGGACACCTCTATGTCACAAGTACCGTAAAATGCCCCTTTCCCTGAAAATATCGTATTTTGAAAAATAAATATGAAAATATCATGATATTTTCAGAATATTCGGATATATATAGGCGAACCCTGAATGAAATTTATTAGTACTGTTCATACTCTGGTGAATTATTCCCGGCCGATTTTGTGCTTTCTATTTTCTTCTTAAACAGTAAGTTCACTCGTTTTCATTCTACAGCATGACCTCCCCCCCTTCCCCCTGAAATGTTAGTCCGTGTTCGCCTCTGCATAAGTGACGAATAATCTACATTTAGAAAGAGATGATTTTTAGAAAAAAATAAATACATGGACAACTTACCGCCAAACTGTAAAAAGTTTCCTGGGTACGTTTCTCCATTCCACAGAATTCCATAGATTTCCTTGGGTTAAACTCAGCGAAATCGAATTCTTTATTTTTAAAGAGTGCACAGTTCTCTGGCAAACAGTCCTTCAATTTTAGAATGGAATACCTATTCTCTTCAAAAAAAAATATCAGGGCATAAAAATTCTTGAACTTGCTCGCAATTTTCGCCATATCTGCTGGTAGAACATGCAACACAGACACGCTGGCAAGCAGCAACTCGCACGCACTGCATAACCGTTACAGTTAGAAATAATACAGATTAATGTAGTTATGCAGCGCAAAAAAAAGTTATCACTTACAACTAAAAAGACGCATGAATTTTATTGCAGTTATTATTCGTCTGAAGAAACTAAAATTTTCATAAAATTGGCCAGTAAATTTTCCCTGAAAAAAACCTTTTGCATGCTCTTTACATTCATGCATTCACTATTTCATTGACCATGCTAGATTAAAGATGTCTTTTGATGGTGCAACACATAAAAACAAAGCACATTAAAAATTATGAATGATAAAAACTTAGGGTGCCCATACATGTCACACAGCTTTAGGAAAAAGTCCCTTGTTTATCTTTAAATTTGGGTCTGTCCATAAATGATGTCACTTTTTCTTTCCACATTTTTGATTCTCGTCCTTTTGAGGCTCCGAGTTTTGTCACCAAACGATTTCCCCCACTTAACATCACGTTGCCCCCCCCCCCCACCCCCCTTTGCAACTCTTTATCTTTTTGCTAGTTTCACAAACCTATCCTTTTCCCAAAAGCGTCACATAATTTGTAAGCGGCATTTACGCTATGTTCCTGTAGGTATTTAGTATTCGGGAAGAGAAAAGTCCATGCCCGTCAGTCAAAATTTTCCAGGGGGATGAGGCAAAGGGTTTATGCTCAATGCATTCAAATGGGGGAAAAAACAAAATCGTAACATCATCGTACTGACTGCAATTGCTTCGGAGTTATAAAAAAATGAAAAAAAAAAATAAATAAATAAAATTGAATAACGTATTAATCTAAAAACAGATATAATTTGCGATGTCAGCTTTTAATAAACTGCAGTTGTTTACTTACCTACAAAAATTAATTGGGCTGTTTTTCATTTTGTACAAAAACTTTAGGATGTACAAAATAAATAAATAAATAAATGAATAAATACACAGTGTTTCTTATTAAAATACTTTTTCTTTGTTTTCTTCATAATTTTTTACAAAACTGTTTTCTGTTCATTTTTCCTTTTATTGGGACAACTATTGTGCATACAATGCATACTGCAGTAGATATGATTCATTAAAGCATTGGCTTAATTTTGCATTATCAAACCCGCTGTGTATTTGAATATTGGATGTACAATATTACAAACGTCGATAATGCGGGAAGTTAAATAGGCCAAAGCACTGAATAAAACCCAAAAATTATTTTCTTTCAGAATGAAGCCCAAAAAGTGTCCCCAAGTCAGGCTCGTCATTTGGAGGGAGGGGGGACGGTCAATTGCCCCACTGACTTTGAAAAATTTATGCGATATATATATAAATGGGCTTGCTTTTTAATGTTTTCCGTTACGATTATAATTATAACAGAAATATAGAGTTATTTCGTTATAAGGCAGAAAACACCCCTCCCCTTTCCCTACGGAAAAAGTCGAAATGTTGGACCTGCCTAAAGCAGGGATATGTTCATCTGGGGAGGATTATATATGTCGCGGACTGCGCCATCGAAATTTTTAGAAAGGTGTTTTTTTTTTTTGGGGGGGGGGGGCATTTTCGAGGTGTCTTCATGACATTTAGAGGTGTGTGCCCTTGCTTCAAGGAGGGCACCCATGCCTAAAGTATTCTGCGACGGGCCCACCCAGGGCCTGATTACCCAAAAGGCTCGGGAAGCTTGAGCTTCCCCTCAGAATTTTTAGGGGGTCCAAATATCACAAAAACTGCTTAACAATTCCAGTTTCTACTTTTTACTGCGTTTTCTAAAGAGATTACAAAAACCGCAACTTGCTTCACAAAAATGTTTGAAAGAATTAGATTATTGAAATAAAGGCTTATTTGATAAAATGTAGTTACAAGCTAGATTTTTAAATGTGGGATTTGATTCAACTCTTACAATATACTTTTATGACATTTAATTTATTCCTTTGTGAAGTGTCAAATATGATTCAAAATGTTACTATCCAAACTAAGAGTTTAAGTGCAACATAAGTAATAATAAAAACTTCTGTCAGTCGGTAAGGTGTGATAAAGTCTGAATTCCGCTGGGCTACTTGGCATTGGTCAATATGCATAGAATGTTTAGAAAATCCCCTCCCCCCCCGGCCTTATTTTGATTTATCCCGCGTTCGCCCTCTGAGAGCCTGAACTACTCATGCGTGAAATGCGATTAAGCACTGAGGTGGAAAAGCCAAGCTCCGCCATTAGTGGTCCAATTTCTTATGCCTCCATTCGTACCCACCTTCTTATTCAGCCATTTGTGGTCACACATTCGCCTTTATACAAGTGTGAATCAGAAATCCATTTTAGTTAGCTTGAATGGTTTTATACCTTAATAAAATTGCAACTTTTTTTTCTTTCTGACTCCTTTGAAAACATTTCTTCCTTTATATTTTAGCATTGAATAACTTTTTGTTGTTCTACATTTAAGAAAAACAGATCAAAAACGACAAATTTGTACTCATCCGTAGGATAAAAAATTAAGTATATTTCATGAACAAAATTTTCTACAGAAAATAATAAAACCGTTTGGGAGCACAGAATATTGATAGAAATTGCCGCCTACCGTACCTGATTAAAATCAAAAATAGTACGACACGAAAATTTGTTGATTTTATATGGAATGACTCAGTAGCAAATTTCACATTTACTCTGCTCAAAATAGCTCTACAGTTTGGATCAAAGGGAAATAGTTCATTTTTTTACTTATTCATTTATTAAATATTACATATTTCTTCATTTATAAATTCATTAACGTTCTTTTACTTATTAATCAATTTATGTAATCATATATTCACCTATTTTCTTACTCATTCCCATGGATGCAAGACCTTCCGTCTCAGGACGGATTTCCGTCTTGGACCGAATTTCCGAGACGGAGGTCGGGACGGAAAGAAATTCGATGGCTTTCCTCCAGTTTTTACTAAAAAAAGAAAAGTTGCCACCCCCCCCCCCCCTTGCCACCTTTTTCTATAATATTTTCGAAGATCGCCCAATATTGTGATTTTGGGACTATTAGTTTGAAAAAATTGATGTAATAGTCCGAACTCCTCCTTTCCCTGAACTTTAAAAAACACATTGATAGACTATTTTTGTAAACTTCAATTAAAAAAAAAAAATCTCGAGGAGAGCCCTCCCCCCCCCCCCCCCATTATTGGTGGTTTTCAGGTTTTTCCAAGCTACGATATCATAACGCTTAAAAACTAGGTCCAAGTTGTTAGAAAAGTCAAAAGCAAAAAATTCAAAGTAAACACAGATTCAAAAACTGCCATAGTCAAAATCTACAACATTTATGTTCATACATTTTTCGTCAAGCACGTGTAATATTTTCCATCTTCAACACATCACCACACTTGCACCCATGCTCATACCCTCACTCATTTAATCTTTTTCTCATATATTAATTAATTAGTTTATTTATTCGTTTTTTTTCATTTATTCGTTTATTTTTTCAATTATTCGTTTATTTAAAAAAACACGATAAATTACTGCTAATCATCAACATGAAAATTTTTCATTTAAAAATACCTTATTTTTCACTTTTCCCCTTGGTTTTTTGAGGTGAAAAATTTTCACCTTTTTTCTTAAAAAAGAGATTGATCAATAGAAAAGGAGAAGAAAAAAATAAAAGAAATCGGGCACAAGTATTAATAAAATTGTGAGAACATATGAACTGTCGCACAACGCAATAATGTTCGCATTTTTTAAATTCTAAAATTTGGAAAGGTAGCGGTACAGAGAATTCCGAATACAGGATCACCTATACAATATGCTAGTCCGAAAAAGTAAAACTTAAATAAAGCGCTTCAGTTCTCACATAAAATATACGTGCAGGCAAATTGTTACAAAAATTATAAGCATGACCAAAAAATGCAAAATGATTTTATTCCCAAAAAACTATACTGCAAAATTATTGTATCGATAATAAAATAGTAATTAAAACTTACTTGAATATCCTTGGCACCGGTTCAGTTGCATTTGCTCGTATTTCATCCTTTATCTTCATTAAAAAGCTCTCTTTTTCAGCTTTCTTCACATCTGGCTAATGATTGTGAAAACCGTTTGAGCTATAAAATTCATTCTCCTGTAAGCATAATCTCGCTTTGCAATGTGGTTTTCGAACGCATGTCCAGTAACTTTTATTTTGTTTGCAATAGCTTAAATGATAATAATATTTTTTGTGGTTAAGAAGTTTTCCACCTCTTTTTGTTGACGAAAACGAAATGTCGGACATTTTTCAAGCGTAGAACTCCTGCTGTTTAGTACTGCAGAGCAGAAATTGAAGTACTATATTGAAAGTTAAAAGTTTGTGAAACTGGTTTGACCTTTCAGTCCCCGGTTTCTTGCCCTTGGAAGCCCTGTAGGGGGTGTATCTGACACCTGCGTCTCCATTGTAAACGGGCAGGTGTGCTCCATTGTATATTTTAGAGTGCGAAGAAGGAAAAGGAGAAAATGGAAGCCACACTTATTTTGGTGCCCCCAAAATGAGACCGAGCATTTCCTTATTTTATAGGTTAATCGGGCCCTGGGCCCACCGAATTTGAATCCGTCACTCTGTGTATAATCTCTATTTTTAAACGTTAAATTTTAGTAGAGGGGTTATGGTAGAAAATATAGCCGGAAACTGCATTTTGTGATAAAATCATGAAACTTGGTATGCATGTAGACAATGTACTAACAAACATTTTTGAAAGGGGAGGCAATTCAAAATCCCCCCCAAACCCCCCCCCCTGGCAGCCATTTTTGGTCAAAAATCCAAAACTACTTTTCTTTTTTATTTTTTTTAAAAATACCCACTGTATCTTCTTTTGGGAGTTATATTATGCTTACTAAAGCGTAAAAAGTCATCAAAATATCTCTAAACCTCCTAATTTTAAAATTAATTTTAAAAACTTGAATTTTTGAAACAAAACTTTAAGTAATCAAAGTCTTTAACTATTTTTGAGGGGTCGTTTGAGAAATGTTTTTTTATGCATTTTAAAGCATTGTGTTAAGGAAAATCAATTCATTTACAGTAGAACCCAATAATCTGAACCCCAGAAATCCGAAACATCAGAAAACCGAACCTATGTTTTAGAGTATACGATTAAAAATTGATTACAAAACTAAGAATAAATCTAGAAATTAAAAACCATAAACAAAGCTAGTAATTTTTCAAAACTTTAAACAAACGAAATCAATTTTCATTATCGGTGAAAAAAAAAAAAAAACTTCAAACACTTGGAAATGAAGTACGCAATTTTTTGGAAGTTTCACTCACATTCTGCAGTTTTATCAGTCATATGTGCACTTGAAATAAGGGGGAAGAGGCACGGACGTTATTTTTGCAGAACTCCAATCTTTATTATTATTAAACGCTTTAAAACAAGTTTCAAGTTTTTTTTCTCATTCGACGATTTATGGCGTTTGTTCTATGTTTTAAACTATGTAAGAGGAAGAAATATTTAATTGCTACAATAAGAAGTTTAGTGCTATGTTAATAAAGCTAGCAATATTTTTACTATTAATAAAAATGTTATTTATTGAAATATAATTCACTGTTACAAAAACTACAACTAAATTGCAATACAAATCTGATTAAGTGATGCATACAACGATTATATAGAAGGCAATTTTAAACGTTTGAATTTACAAGTAATTTACACAAGTACATAACATTTTCCATTGCAGTATTTACACATAGGTGTTTAGATAAGTTCATTTTGAAGCACCCACAAGTAAAATGACAGCAGGTTTTTTTACACTTGCATAACGTAAATTCGCTTTCAGCAAGAACTTGAAAGCAAACTTAAACAAATAAGAACGTGCTTTTCATCAGTTACTGTAAAACCCCCAATCATAAATTGAAGTTAAGGCTAAATTTTTGGACATATTGCCCCACTGATGTCCACTTTGATAAGCACTAAATAACTTGCCTTAGGGCTTCAGCTGTGGGTGGTAAGTTATTCATTGATCATTGTTCGCTGGAGGAAAAACAGTTTCCAGCTTCATTTACGGACGGCAAGTTGCATGCAGACGAGTAGTAGCAAAGATTAATGAATCGCTAAGATATTTAAAATTTTTAATTAGGTGTGCATTTTTTTTAGGTTAGGATATATATATATGAGCCGTTCAGAAGCCAATGCGGTTAAGTCCATTTTTTGATATTTTCTGATTTTTGGAAATTTTGATGAAATAAATAATAATATTCTTAGTTATTAAAGGAACTATTTGTTGGTTACTTTTTTCTAGGTTAGACAGCCCTTTTTTTAATAGCTTCTGAATTTATTGCATAATAATTTCAGAAGCCATTGTGAATAAGTGCACCTTTTATCAATATTTTTTTTTACATAAACTTTGAAATAAAAATTAAATTATTCTTCTTCTTTCGATATTTGTTGGCAATACTGAAAAACAAGAAATTTATAGTAAAGTCATAATCCCAGATGCAGATACTTAAATTCAGATCTTTCTATTGCAAAAATGTATAACCTGTATGTCAAACAATGTAATGAAGAGCAAATTGTACAAGTAAAGGAAAAGTTTTATTACCATATATTTTCGACAAAATTTAACTTACATTTTAAGCAACATTCAAAAGATACATGTGCAAAATCTGATTATTTGGTAATAAAAAAACAATCTACAAGAGATGAAGAAAAAAATGCAGCTGAAGTTGAACATGACGAACACTTAGAAAAAGCATTACCATTTCTGAAACTATCCACATCAGTGGCTTATTACAAGAGAAACTTATATGTATACAATCTTGGTTGCCGTAATTTTAAAGCCTTACGAGGGCTACATATATGTTTGACCTATAACCCAAGCATTGCGGGGTTCACAAGAAGTGTCATCGTGTTTAAATAAACACATTAAACTGTACGCAAAGGATTTTCACACAGTTATAATGTATTCAGATTCTTGTTCAGGACAGAATTGAAATATAAAAACTGTTAAGTTTGCTGAAATTGGTTCAGAGTGAAGATATAAAAGCTGAATCAATTGAGCTTAAATTTTTATTAAGTGGGCACAGTTATTTGCCCAATGATACTTATTTTGCAGTTGTAGAAGCTTATGCAAAAAAAAAAAAAAAAAATCCGTATATTTATAACCTAGTGACTTGTATCATATAATACAAAATAGAAAAAGATACAAAATAGAACCCTTTCAGAGTTGTCGAAATGAATTAACAAGAATTTCTTTCCACAAAACCATTAGAAGAAGCTGTTACCAGCAGAAAAAAATCAACAAGTGAACTAACAGTCAATTGACTTAATATGAGATGGATAAAATTGGAAAGGTCTAACCCAAGAAGCATTAAGTTCAAACATAATTTTAAAGAAGATGATTCCTTTCGTGTAATTGATATTAAAAAAAAAAAAAAAATAGATAGGCCAGTAAATTTAAAAAATGTAACCCAACCTATATTATATCCTAATGGCAGAATAATTTCAAGAGAAATAATAATAACATCATATGTTTACTTAAGTATATACCTCCAATTAAACACGACTTTTACAGGACATTAAGGACAACACATGGAGATCAAGATTTACATTTAAATAACTCGGAAAAAGATGTTTGTTGTGGTGAATAAACATAAAACATACAATAAATGCTTTTTTATTAGTTTTACATAAATTTCTTACTTTTTTTCAGCTGCCAAAAGGTAGAAGTCCAAAAATTTTTAAGATGCTGTCATTATTTCAATGAATACTTGCGTTTTTTTTACACATTCTGTACATATCTTGATTTTTTGCAGAGTTTACACCTCGAAAAAAAGATTTTATACATTTTTCTAATTAAATTTATAAACCAAGAATTTTAAAAACTAATGTATCAAAAAACATTAATTTTCTCAATTTTTGTGTTTTGGACTTAGCCACATTGGCTTCTGAGCGGCTCATATATATATATTTATATATATATATATATATATATATATATGAAAATACACCAATCACATCAGGATAGTCTTTTCATCATTTCCACATCGTCACTTTTTTCCGACCTGCAAGAAAAGAGGTAACCATGAGAGTTCCGCTGAGAATGAGTGGAATTCTCTTAGAACAACTGATTTTTGCTGACCGAATTTGTACCAGGGTGGCGACAGATCAGGGAAATCAGGGAGATCAGGGAAAAGTCAGGGCACTTTATCACTCAGGGAAATATCAGGGAATATTGAAAAAATAACAAAAATTCAGGGAAAATTGATCAAATGAAGAAAAAATTCTCTTTTTTCTTTGCAAAATGAAGTACTTTAGTTCCTTACAAATGTTTCACCAATTATTTGTTCTATTAAAATTGAATTTTGACTGAAAATCAAAATTGTTTTTTTGCCATGGTATTATTTGCTGTCACTTCAAATTACACGCAGGTTTTTTTTTTTTTTTTTTTCAGACTTGAAAACTTTATTTTAAAACCATATACATATATATTTTGAAACTATTACTAATTGTTTTTTTTTTTTCATTTTAATGTTGTTTGTTACTAAAGAAATCTATGATTTTTTTTCGACAATTAGTGAAATCATTTGAAATTGAGTTGTGTAAATAAGTAAATATATTTTTATTGTTTTTTAATAGTTAAAATTCTGTATTCATTCATTAAAACCTAAGTTCTTGGTTAGGGAATAGCTCAATATGACTGGTTGTTGGAAGATTTCAATTTGTTTTACATAAATATGTCTATTCTGCCCTGTGCAGGTTAAGGGTAGTAGCAGCAGTTTTTTTTTTTTACATTTTTGTCATTCTATGGTACGTTTTCTTTATTGTACATACTCACTTATTTGGTTTACGCTGAGAAAGAGGCGCAAAAAGTCTTAATTCTAACATTTTCCTATTGTTAGTACTGAATCCACCACACATTTCTTCAAATATCTCGAAAACTAATCTCTGCAGATACTACTGTTTATCGGCAGACGACAGTATTATTTACGTAAGTCCAACTACATTACTTCTATACTTCAACTATCACTTGTTGTTCTTGCAGCAACACATATACTGCTTGAAAATTCAGTTCAAGATTATTTCCATTTAAATTTTTTAGTTTTATCATGATTAGATATGTCTTCAAGAGTGGTCTTAATAATTTCTTAGAATTCTTATGTTAACTGGTTCCTGGAACTAAAGTATTTGTTTTAGATTTCCTACAATATTTCTCTGCCGATAATTTTTAATACACTATTTTTACCAAAAAAAAAGGGAAGCATCTTATCAAAATATATTTTTAATTAACAGCATAAATCGTTCTAAACACTGCATTTTATTTAATATGCAATGCTTTTCAGGTAGGGCAAAGAAAGGAAACTATTATTATAAGTAACGTAAATCAGGGAAATTTGGTGAACTTAATCAGGGAAAAGTCAGGGAACTTTTTTTTCCAGTTCCTGTCGCCACCCTGTGTACGCTAAGTCTTGGACTAGTATAAGTCGAAAGTGTTTTCCAGCTCCAAAATCTTCTTTATACCCTTTTTGTACAGCTGATGGAAGCATCGTTGTCAACAGTTCCAACGAGTATGCTCATGTGTCCTCTTATTGCAGCATGCAAAACATGAACGAAGATCCAGAAATTAGCTTCTTCGTGATTTTATGGCACTAGAGATGTCTTATTCAATGAAAATCACCGTCACATCATTAAGAGCAAACATAAGATCATATAGCTAGTGCAATCATGGAAAACAATTCTCTTATCTGCGTTTAGTAGAAACTGAACCAGTTCTTAGAAAGCAAACCATTTTCTATAAAATGATATCTTTCTCTTATTCTTCTTATATGTCTTACTTGTTGTATCCTGAAAAGAATGCAGATACCCACCGAAAAAAATTCTGTCCTAGGTCGTTTTATGTGAATGATGAAAGAACCATCATAAACAATGGCGTCACAATGTATCTCCATTGCACTTATTTTAAAATTAGCATTCATCATTTGCATCTTCATCATCCCATCTTTACTCGTTTTCTTCTTCTCTCGAGTTGTTTTCATTAGTAGGAATACTATAATTTAACTCACTGAGCAGGAATGTTATTGACCAGACTTATTTCCCGTTCAAAGAGCTCCATTTATTGAAATCGGAGGTGAGGTTGATTTTCATAGAGGAGAAATTCAACTAGGTTGAAATTTACGGTATTGCAAATAATGAAAAGCTTTGAAACGAATCCGTATCGGATTTTAATCTTTTCAGTAAAAGAGCAGACTTACTGATTTTTCTGGAAAAATGAAATGCTATAACGTTATTGTTTTTCTACCCGTGAACATAAAGTGACTTTTGAGTCACAACTCTTTTCTCTATAAATTTGTTGCACTGTTTTTTTCCTCAACTTGCCCAATCTTCATCAGTTGCTCCACATATTCTTCGTGTACTGCTACATTCGTCTCTAATGAGAACAATTCTTTCGATGACTCTAAAAATGGATCTCATGTTTAGCTATTTCTCTTCAAGACCTTTCTTGAAAACATGCTTTGGAAACTGAACATTTCTTCATTGCGCATATACAGCGTTTCTTTAAACCAGCAGAGGTAACTTTTTCAAACTGTGTAATTAAATCGATAATTTGAAGACCAGTCAACATCCATCTTCTTAACGCAGTTGGATCTGTGAAAGACCAATAGCCCCACCATCTCCTTTCACTATCGCATTGTTTTGCGAAGTATGGTCCGATCCAATTACAGAAAACACGTTCATTGTCTCTTTTACAATAAACGTTCCTTTTTCAAAGGCTTTGTGTACGTCTGGAAGGTTTGTGGGTAAAAGAAAAAGATTTTGAATAAAAACTGGTAACCATCCAGCAGAGTTGCCAAAGTATATGTATAGCGTACAGCAATAAAATGAAAAAAAAAAAAAACACACTCACACAAAATCAACTCCTTCAAAGTTACAGTAAAGATACGAAAGTTGGTTGATATCTATGACCAAATAAACTTTAATTTTAAAAGCACCAGCTTTAATACGGTGCTCCAAAACTTGAATTTGTTTATATATATGTTTTTTTATATATAAAAATGAGAAAAAGCTTACTGATGATCAATTGGGTGACGGAGAATTATCAACAGCAACAATAGTAATAATAATAATGAACATAAATTTAAAATTCAGCTTTAAATTTCTTTCTATTAGAATTATGTTATCTTGAAATTAATTTCTCCCTTTTTTCTTCAAGTCCTTATTCTATTATACCCTTCACAAATAGTTTCAATTATGTGTGCTCAGTCATTTAAAACGAGGGGCATCATGACCGGATAATTAGAGTTCGGATAACTGGAACCCTACTTTGATATAACACTAATGTAATGTATCTTCAAATTCAGAAACCTGTTATTATGTTATGGGGGGGAAAATCACTTCAGGGAACTCACAATTTAAAAATATCTAATTTTTTTTAAACCACTTTTTGTGAAGTTATTTCTGAAATTAGATCCTTTTTGGAGTTTGAAATAGTAAAAAATGTAATAAACATCCATAGAATGACACAACCAATGATTTAAAAAAATTTAATAGCGAAAATTTAAAAAGAATCTTTTTTTTTTGGTTTTGGACCAAAAATGGCTGCCAGGGGGATTTTGGAATGCCTCCCCTTCTTAAAATTTTTGTTTATACAATCTCTACAAGCATGCCAAGTTTCATAATTTTATCACAATTTGCAGTTTCTTCCCCTGTAGCCCCCCGACTATTTATTTTGTAAATGCACTTGTGCTTCAACTATTAACGTATTATTAAAGCGTAGCATTTGACTTGAATATTGTTTAACATAATACGTATATTTATGTAGGAGTTAATTTATAACAAAAGAAATGCAGGAGCCCCACTTTTCACACTCCCGGGTCCCTATTGTCTGCAGAACTTATTTTAATACTTAAACAGCCTGAATCCCGTTTAAAATCTAAAAATGCATTTGAAACTGAAGAGAAATTCAGGAGCTGAGCTCCTGTCAGTGCCAACGCAAATTATGCATCGTTTGTAGACATACCAAACCACATTGCTTTGCTAGTTTCAAACATTGATAATAACCGTGTTTTAAAATTCCAAGATAAATGAAATAAATCTAGTTGAAAATAAATTAATCCGATTTCTTATTCGTTATTTTTTTTTTTTTTTTCAAAACGATAAAACTGATAAATTGTGTCCTGACAGCAACTATACTTCAACTATTTATCGCTGTGAATCCCCGCGCATTACGCTTATTTTGCCCGAAATTTGTCGTTGAGATAATCTGCTGTTCGTATTTCTTCGTATATGCTATTTCTGTTTATAAATGAATTTTGTTTCATTTTACGGACATAAAATGGCAGACAACGGCAGAACGAAACGTCGCTGCTGTAATCGTTTCCTTTTTACAAATGAGGAAATGCCAAAAACATCGGAATTTCGGCGTAGAAAAGAGGACTTCGACTCATTTCAGTGCCTTTTCAGTGAGAAGAAACAAGGTGATGTGCGGTCTGATGAAGAAGAAAATGGGTGTGATAGTGATGAACCTATGAGCTGCAACTCCTTGGAAGAGGAGGACACTTCATTCGATAATGGGGAAAACGGATTTGAAGATGACGCTTCTGTTGACATCAATTAGAAAAATTTAAAACGGCTGCTATAAACTTCGGCAGTTCTTACAAACTTGGAGGCATTTATATGTACATTAGCATTTATTGTACGCTTCAATTTGAGTAAAACTTGTGTACAAGAATTGCTCGAATTGTTAAAATTATTATTGCCACAGAATGATTTTCCAGGCAGTCAATATCTTTTTTTCCAAAAACGTTTCTTCAGTTTTTGATATCTGTGAGGTACATTTATATTGTCGGTCCTGGAAATTTTATATGTGTCAACTTGCAGCAGAAATGAAACCGAATTGCTGGCCTTCTTGTGAGATCCCATTTGATGCAGAGGAAAATGTTCGTCAAGGGAAATCTTTCTTATACATGCCTTCGTTGCCATAAATCAAAATGAAATTGGAGAAACTGAATTTGCTGACTATAGCAAATGAATATCGTCAAACATTTTCTAATAACTCTGGAGGGAATTTTAGAGATGTTATAGATGGCAAACTTTGCCGATCTTGTAAAGACTTAGAACACTTAAATAATCATCTCTCCCTTCAATTTAATGTTGACGGTATACCCATCTATCGAAATTCAAGATACAGTATTTGGCCAGTGCAGTGTACATTCAACGAACTGTCTCCTGTTGAAAGAAAACAGCATGTGATGATGTATGATCTGTGGTTTGGGATGGGAAAACCCAACAGAAATTTTTCCGACTTTAAACCCTTTGTCAATGAACTTGAACTATTAAACAAAGTAGGAATTATTTGGATGGATCAAGAAAAAAAATTGAGAAAATGCACAAAAGTCTTCTTTTTAATTAGCTGCAGTGATGCCCCAGCTCGTGCAATGGTGCAGAACTTTTCTCAATTTAATGGCAAACATGGATGCGGATTCTGTGAGGAAAAAGAGACTGTTGTAGAAAAGGGTAGGAGAACTTGTCGTGTGTACGACATCACCGACGATTCACAGCTCAGGTTTCATTCTCATCATAACAATGCGCAGGATGCATCAATTGCAACTAAAAATAATGTGCCACATAATGGGGTGAAGGGGCCTTAATTATTGATGAAACTATATCCTCATTCTGGTCTAATTCAAGTATTTATTCCCCACTATATGCATGCTGTCTTACTTGGGATCACACGAAAGATATTAAATATCTGGGTGCAGCCAACAAAATCAAAGTGTTCTTTTAGTGGCAAGACAAAGTTCTGGATGAAAGGATAAAACACATTAAACTGCCAAGTGAAAGTGTACGATGTCTAAGATCCACCAAGGACATTTCATTTTGGAAGGCATCTGAGTGGCGAATTTTCTTACAATTATCATCTATAATTTTAATGGACTGTTTGAAAAAGTGTGCCTATAAAAATTGGCTTTGTTTTGTCCACGGAATTTATCTGCTGAATTCTGACAATGTTTCTCGATCAGATATTGTTAATGCTCAAAGGTGTTTAGAACAGTTCGTACTTATAGTGAAAAGCATCTATGGTCTTCAGGAACTTTTTTACAACATATACTTGCTTTTGCACTTGCCAAAAGCAGTATTGTCATGGGGGCCGCTGTGTGCTCGTTCCTGTTTTCTTTTTGAAACTCATTTGGGGAAGTTGAAAGACTTTCGTCATGGCACCAAAGGAATTCCGACACAGATTTTATCTGCATGCTCAAATAAGTCGATTATGAAAGCAGTTCTTTCATTAGGGAAAATAAATAACACGCATGCAAAAAATTTTGTTGATGATCTGGACCGTAGGCGGAGTTTCACCAAGAAAGCGATTAATATTGGTCAGTCAACATTGCTTGGAAATCAGCAGTTAAAAGAAATTATTCCGTGTGTACCAAAGAGCATTGTTGCAGTTCATTAATAAGCTATCTTTGAGGCCAGTTTATGCGTATAAGAGTTTACTGCATATAGGAATAATTTACATTAGTAAAAGCTATTGTGAAAATTACACAAGAAATGACTGTACGGTAATGACATCTGCTAGCAGCTGTATTGAAATCAGCAAAATTTTAAGGTATAATGATGAAATTTTCTCATTGGTAAAAAATTACCAATCAAATTTTAAACGTAGTGATAAAGTTCTTGGCAATTTGTGTTCAAATATAATTGTTGTTGATGACGATAATGATAACATAATTGGCCATAATGCTATAAAAGCCTTTTCACCTAAAAGTATAATTTGTAAATTTATAGTTGTTTCAATAACAAATAATAGGTATTTAATTCCATCGCACAGTTCTGCTGAGCAGTAAAAAGTAAAATTTCATTTATTCAATTTGTTCTTCAGCTCAATACAAAGTAAACGATTGCATATAATATTATTATTGCAAGAAGGATTCAATTAGTTTGTTTCATATTCAGAGCACAAGTGCTGTTATTTCGAAACTTAATGTCCCATGTTTCCCCAAATTTTGTAATCTAAATTATTGTTTTTTGTGTCGTAAGTGATGTTGTCATTATATATTACAAAGGCATCCAATCTCTGCCATTTTATTTTCAAAAGGGATAATGTATGGTAATTAAATATATTTAGCATCAAAATGTATGTTCCAGAAAAAATGTGAAATACTGTACCTGTGTTTTGAATAAGAATTGCACTCAAGTTTATTTTTGTTATTATCACTGTTCAATTAATCAGGTACTTTTTTATTTTGCTGTGAAAATAATATAGCAAATTTGTATGTTCCATGTTTCTTTAAATTTCGTAATCCAACCATTTTTTACATATAGTAATTGAAAATTGTCATTATATATTGGAAAGTCATTCAATCCCTGCAATCCCTTTCAAAAAGGATAATGTATGAAATTCAATATATTTCGCATCAAAATGTTTTATGTATATTCCATAAAAATTTTCAAACATAGTACCTGTTCAGTCTCTGACGTACTTTCCGGTGCGATCAGCGTCTGCTAGCGGTGAATTGTAAGAACCAGGGATTTTTGCTGTAACATCGGTTCGAATTGCACCCAGAATGAACAGTATTAAAATGAATCATCCTATTCGAAATAAATCCTGAAGTAACACTCATGTGGTCCGTCGTCATTCCTATACAAACAAATGAAATTAGTGGAAACACTATTCTGACATCAACAAATTATACAAGTGGTCCTGGTCGAACCTGGAGCCGAACAACGAAATTGATTTTTAAAAAAAAGTTTGAAAGAGTTCAACCGAGCTCGTGGGAGAATGCAAGCAAAATTGACAAACATTGCCAAGTTAATGGATTTAGCAGCTCCTGCAACCGATGAGGAAATCGGAAAACAAACTCTCGGATTAAAACAAAAACTGTGTGTTCTAAAAGATCTAAAAAACGAAATCAATAATTTGTTCGAAGATTATCTCCAGTGCGAAGACGAGGTAGATGAAAACACACAGAAGAAAAATGCAAAAGCATCATTAAAATGGAGGAGGAAAGAAATTGTGTAGAGGTAAGTCTCCAATACTTACTCTCCAAAAATGAACCTAACTCTAAAGAAGCTCAACTGAGCAACATTCAAAATACGAATGAAAATTGTTCAAATATCATGTCTACCAAATTGCCTGAAATACCATTGCCTATATTTACTGGCAAAATGGAAGAATTTTCGAATTTTAAATTGTAATTTATTAATTTGATAACTGAAAACAAAAATCTATCGAAAGAACAAAAATTATATTATTTGAAGGCATCCTTGCGAGGAGAAGCAAAATATATTGAATGTAATGATGATACGTTTTCGTCATTATTTATGGCCTTAGAAGAAAGATATTTAAACAAAAGAGCGGTCATAGACATACATGTCGCACACTGTGGTCACTTTTCCTTCTATTGTTCGCTTTTTAGACCCTACAATCTGCTTCAGTATCCGTCGGTTTCTTTCACTGAGCTTCTCTTTCCGCCCACTATTTTGCTTTGCCGAGCTTGTCTCACTGCGCTCTGTGTATTCTGTCCTGATTTTAAATACTGTACCTCTAGAAACGCCAAAAAGTTAAGAAGTTTCAGTTACACTTGCTCCAGCTAGACGCACTCCAACAATTTCGCCTTTTTTAAAATTTGAGAGGTCTGACATTTCGCGCGCCTGAAAAAAATCCAAGAGTTCCAGAACTTCAGTTAAGCCACCATATACGACCAGAACATGTACACTGATTATTATGAAAAAAACATATCTAATTTTATTCTTTATTACGTACGTAGCGCATTCAAAGATGTCACTTTTTCACTGGTGTTTCCATTTTTTGATAACTACCTACATATGCATTATCTTCATGTTACATAATATATTAATTCGTTTTTCTTGTTGCAGAAAACCTTTCAATGTTTACCTCGTCAAACAGCTTTAGATGAGGCAACTAAAAAAAGGCAAGCAAAGTGCTGAAACTTAAAGCCATTAAGTTAGTTCAGCATGAAGTAATGCAGACATGCAACTGAAGGACCTTTACAATCTGGCTCACAATGGGAATGGAGATGATCCTTAAAAGAAGGTAGTTCAGCTACTGAAGAAAAAAGAAGGGAGCATAGTTAAAATGGTGCGAAGTGAAGACAATATCTTGCTTGGTATATTTTATCAAGATGAAAGACATGCGCAAGACTTTCAAAGCTTACACAGAAATAGTTTTCTTGGATGCTACTTATAAAGTAAATGATAGAAGGATGCCTCTGTATGTAATGCTGATGGAGAATGTGAAATCGTGTTTTTTTTTTTTTTTTTGCTAGTAACTATGGAAACGACTGCAGTATTAGCGAAAATTGTGTCTCTGTTAAATGTCATAATCCTTCATGGGAAAAAAAGAAGT
Source organism: Uloborus diversus (assembly GCF_026930045.1). Classification (NCBI taxonomy): domain Eukaryota; kingdom Metazoa; phylum Arthropoda; class Arachnida; order Araneae; family Uloboridae; genus Uloborus; species Uloborus diversus. The sequence continues at coordinate 43,976,236 of NC_072739.1, read as the reverse complement.
AATTTTAACAGACAAAGACGTGGTGGGACGAGAGGCATTTAGAAGTGAATTTTCCAAGGCAAAGCTCCTGATATGTTTCATGTATTACAGACTTTCAGACGTGAAATTACCATGGAAAAGAGAGGAATTACACAAGGTGAGAGAGACTTCTTCGTGAACTAATTAAACAGATGGCTTATGCGAAAAATGAAGAGGATTAAATGATGTACTAGAATTAACTTAAAGATAATTAACCGAAGAGTTTACTTGAATACTTTGAAGAAAACTGGCATAGAATTAGAAGTCAGTGGGTCAGTGTTCTTCAGCAGAAGCAAGGTAGAACTCTTGGAAATAGGACAAATAACCGGGTTGATTCATTCCATAAACCAGATGATCACACAAGTTGTCTAGCGGAATTCGAAGCTGGACGATATGTTTGAAAATTTGTTGATTCTAGTCTCAAGTCAGAGAGTACAACGTGACTCCAGTGCAGCTTCCACACAGTTAAAGAAGCCGCTAAATGTAAAAATCAAGCATGCTGCTGAAAATAAATATCTGAAAGTCGTAACGCCTTACGCATATGCTACGGTTAAGGAGAGATTTGATCTTCTTGATAACGTTAATGCGGTCGAAGAAATGATGAAGGAATATCAGTGACTGCTATTGAGGAGATTTTAAAGTTAAACCCAGACAATTGTTCCTGCGTTTTTTTTTTTTTTTTTTTTGTTACCATGGGTTTGCTCTGCCATCATATTTTGAAGTGCCGAAAGGTGAAAAATAAGAATATGTTCTCTCCTAATTTAATTGCCCAAAGGTGGACCAATGCATGCTACTTTGAAAACAGTCGTTTGATTGACCCTGATGCAAGCATGATGTGGAACATGTGGAAGAACTGGTTCACATCTCCACATTGAGAGCAAATACTTCTACCGCACTATCGCAGCATCACAAGTTCAGAACAGCTTCTCATCTGACCACCAAGTTGGCTTCTCTAGCTTCTGGGGCAACGAACCATTTTCCTCATCGGATTAAAATCCTTCAATCTTTAGTGAAGCTTTGGAAGAAGATAAAGAAGTTGTTATCATTTAAGAAATGCCAGAAGAGGAAAAAATGTTTGACCTGCAAGATATTCCCGCCGAAGTAGACATGACAAGTCATGACAGGATAGCCAATGTCCTGTCAATGAGTACTGCCCCAGATGAAGAAGATCGAACTACTGAGAGAAGGAAATACACTAATTGCTTCAAATAATTTGCACATACTTTATTTTGTTTACCGTGCATTCATTATATTAATTATCTTTCTTTAACCGTGTTTCAGCACTTGGTCTCACTGTTTACAGATTATTTCATGGCAGGAAACACTCTTCAAACTTTTCTTATACTTTTTTTTTGTTCACCCTGTACTCGTATTAATTATCTTACTTTCATCGTATCTCATCACTTGGTCTAAGTGTTTACTGATTTTTCATGGCAGGAAATACCTTTCCAAATTATCTTTCAACAGTTTGCATATATATATATATATATATATATATATATATATATATATATATATATATATATATATATATATATATATAGATTTTTTTTTGTTCACCCTGTACTGTCGTAAAAGAGGTCTCCATCCTTATCCAAATCTTAACCTTAATAATCAACCAATAGCTATAACGAATAAGGGAAAATTCCTGGGTCTTATACTAGATAAAAAACTTAAATTTCTACCGCACATACAAGAGCTGAGAAAAAAATGTTTGTTGAAACTAAATATCCTGAAAATCTTAGCAAACACATCTTGGGATGCTGATACAGTCTCTGTTGAGAATTTAAACGTCTCTTATACGCTCAAAACTTGATTACGGATGTCAAATTTATGGCTCTGCAGCGAAGAGCTATCTGAAAGCCCTGGATACAATATGTAATCAGGCACTGCGCATTTGCACAGGAACCTTCCGAACCTCACCTATAAATAGCCTTCATATTCTTGTACATGAAGAATCTCTAAACAATTGACGTCTCCAACTTTCTTTAAATTTTTACTTTAAAACAAAACCTTTCACTAATCATCCAATACATCTCCATATTTTTAATCCATCTAATGTTGTTTTATTTCTTCATCGTTCTTCGATGACCCCAACAATCGGGATTCGAATGCGTCGGATACTATCAGACTTACAGCTACCAGATTTCAAAACTGTCAACACAATAATACTAATTGCACCATGGTGCGAAGTAAAACCTTCTATAATTAATAATTTCTCAAAATTCCCCAAACAAACTACTGCCGATTCAGTTTATCAACAAATCTTTCATGAGATCAAAAGCAAATGTTCTGGTTATAACACACAGTAACCAGCATTATAATATATATATTTAAAGACATTTTTACTGACGGATCAAAAGCAAACGATCGTGTCGGCTTTTGCACAATAACTAATGGTTAGGTCACTGCAGAAAAACTAAACCCATCTTGTTCAGTATTTACCTCTGAAATAAAAGCTATATTTGCATCTCTTCAATCAATAGCTCAATCCAACCACAAGAAGTGGGTGAAATATACTCAAAGAGTTCAGTGGAAGCCATCACTCACTGCAACAATAATAGCCACCCCACAGTCATTCAGTCATATCATTTGTAAAAAAATCTTATGCAAAGTCATTTTCGTGTTCTCTTTTGTTGGATCCCTGGTCATGTGGGCATTACAGGTAATGAGGCAGCCGATGCAGCTGCCAAAACCGCAAACACCATGTTCGAAGATAGTGTTCCTTTTGATGACATTAAAAACGTAATTTCTGAATGTCTCAACACACACTGGCAGCAGACATGGGATCTTGAAACAATAAATAAATTACATTCGATCCAACCGTCAGCTAAAGATTTCAAATCAATACAATTTCCAGGAGAGAACAAGTTCTATTAAGTCGTCTTCGCATCGGTCATACTAGGTTTACCCATAAATACCTATTATGCCGTGAACCAGCTCCAACTTGTATAAAATGTAATGTCAAGCAGACAGTGTTGCATATTTTATGCAACTGCCTAAATTTTAATCAAACGAGTTTTAAATATTTTAATGATTTTAATCCATCTTTGAAAGACTTGCTGGGGGACCCACCCCATCGCAATTTGTACTTCTTCCTCCAGGAGATTGGCTTCTCCTTTTTAACCGACTTCAAAAAGGAGGCGGTTATCAGTTCATACCGTATGTATGTTTTTTTTTTGTTTGTCCACTCATAGCGTCTCACCTAGTGAACCGATTTTGATGATTCTTTTTTTAATGGATAGGGGATGGCTCAACTTAGGTCCCATTACTATGTTTGACCATATTTGTTCGATAGAAAAAAAATTATGGGCAAAAAACAGTACATTTTATGCAATTTCCCTATTAAATGATTAAAATGATATTGTAGCGAAGTTCGCGATTTTCATCCGTGGATAACGGTGGCTTAGTGGTAGAATTATCGCCTCCCACACGAGCGACCCGGGTTCAAATCCTGACTAGGACAAAGTGAGTTTTACTAAAATTTCGTTTCTACTGTTTCCCGTATTTTCTCGAATGTTCTATTAATTTCTGTATCTTTCCAAGTCTGGAAAGTTTCAGCACTTTCTCAAGTTGTATATAAGGAGATGTAACGTTTATTCGTGGTTCTGAATAAAGATCTCGGAGTTGAGACTAACGAGTATTCGCTTCATTTGGCTTTCACATTGTCTTCGCTATCTTCATCTACGCGACAATATGAAACTCATTGTTATAAAAGTTTGGTGCCATATAACATTAATAGTAATTGTAATGATAATTTTGAATAAAGGCTTTTTTCTAAAGCAATACAGTGATATAGAGCCGAACTTCTTACTAGGTAACTTCTTACTTTTACTGAAATATCTACATTAACACTAAAAAGAATGAAATAAAAAAATTTTGAAAAAAAAAATAGAACCGACTTCAAAATTGCTCTAAAAAGTGAAAAATAATTTTATTCTGAAAACACCATCGATAATGCTTTTAAACATAATTTTTGAAGTTGGCGCAAAAACGATAGATAAAATCATTCACAGTCATAACTCAACTACAACTATAAATTTAACCAGGCCCAGTTTCTTCACTATCACATAAATTATGCATTGATGACAACATATTTAAATAACGATATAAATGTTTCGTTCGTAACTTTGGATTCTTTTCTGAAAAAATATGAACGAAGCATGGTTACACTGGATTTTACGTTTTGTTTTTGCGCCAACTTCAAAAATTATGTTTAAAAGCATTATCGATGGTGTTTTCAGAATAAAATTATTTTTCACTTTTTAGAGCAATTTTGAAGTCGGTTCTATTTTTTTTTTTCAAAATTTTTTTATTAATTTAGTGTTCGTCCCACTATTATGTGATTTCGTCCTTTCCTTATTTTTCAAGATATTGTTTCATCCATTTTTTCTTATATGTTTTTAAGGCTGTCCCTTTTTAATACTAATACTTGAAGGTTTATGCTTCTTACTACAAAATATACTTACTTTTACTTTTTTGACTTATTCTTAAGTGAAAAATAAATAATATATAACAAAAAATCGTTTGGCGCAGCATAGCCCTCAAGGGCTCTTGCGCCATAAAAATCAAACCAACAACAACAACAAACCCCGTTATTATTTTCATCTTTGCTAAAGTTTGAATTTCTCAAGAAGGCGATAATTTTCATGACATTTAACAGGATTCAAATAAAGTAGTGAAAATGCAGAAATGCGATACTTGTGAGAAATCCTTCACCACTGTTTTCAACTTAAACGGACGTGTTTCTTCTGTTCATGGAGAAAAAACGTTCACCTGTGTGTTCTGTGAAAAGACATTTGGAACTGCATATGATATGCAAAGACATATGAAAGCCGTCCACGAAGGTGTTAAACATGAATGTGAAATATGTAAGACAGAAATTCACGAGAAATGACATTCTAAGACGGCATTCTCGTGTGCATAAGAAGGCTCCGAAAAGGAAAACAAATGAAGAAACCTTCAAAGTTTCGACGAACAGACATTCGTGCTGAACCGATGGATACTTCTGAAAGTAAAGTGATTTTGAAGCAGAGAGCTCTGAAAGATAGATGCAAGACATTCTCTATTGAGAACGATGTTGGAAAAGTGGGAATCAAAGATTTTTTGCATATTAAAAAAGAACAGTGCTTACATACAATTAGAACGGATTTAGAAAACAATGAACTGAAATAAATCTGAGGTTGCATTGCGTGCACAAAAAAGAAGCAAATGATGGGAATGAAGTAATTATGAGCACAATGTTCAAGACCCATAAGAATGTAAAAACTCTCAGCAGTGATCTCGAATCTGTGTATGAGGAAATGAGCGACAAACTTATCGCTGAAAGCAGAGTTTGAAGAAAAAGATCCCGGCAGGACTTCGGATGCGATTTTGGAACTTGAAAGTGAGGACGAATATCTATCTCCCACTTCGAGGTGGATCTTACATAGAAATTCCAAAGTTTATTTCATATAAAAAAAGCTGTTCTGAACATACGCAATAGTGATAGTGAGTGTTTTAGATGGGCGATACTATCTGCAATGTATCCGGCCACAGACAATGCAAATCGCTTTTCAAATTACATCTAGTATAAAGATGCTCTCAATTTTACGGACATTAATTTTCCGACATCCTCTGTGATGCGAAAATTTAAAAAAAAAAAAAAAAAAAAACAACATTTCTCTAAATATATACGGTGTTTCGGAAAAGAAAACCTTTTTTCCGCTTCATGTTTCGAAATTAAGGACTGAGAAGCATATAGACATTCTTTATGTTAGTGAAAATAATGCTGGATTAAAAATTTATCGCGATTACTTTCTGCTCATCATGGCAAAAACCAGCACAAAAAAGTTTTTTGTACACAGTCTTCTTTTTTTTCTACGGAACAGGATTTAGGAAGTCATATGGAATTATGTGCAGAACAAAAAGCTGTAGTTGTTGAAATGCCATCAGAGAAAGGTAAGTTTTTAAAATTTAAAAATTTTCAATATTGCATGAAAGTGCCGTTTGCAATTTATTGCGATTTTGAATGTCTTACAACGAAAGTTGATAGCTATGAACCAAACCCAGAACTTTCTTATTCACACAAATATCAGAAACACACTCCCATGAGTTTGTTATGTTGTTCACAGTGGGGGGTGAATATAAAAAGCCTGTCATCTATAAGGGTTTTAGATGCTGCAAGGGTATTTGTTGATATGCTTCGACAAGAAGCTGCAAACATTGAAAATATCTATAATAACTCAAAAGCCATGAAGCCAATGACAGTGGGAGAAATCGATGAAAAGCTACATCTTGCTACTTATGCAATTGTAAATTTTCCGAAAGTAATGCTAAACTACGCGATCACTGTCATTTGAGTTCAATATACAGAGGCGCTGCATGTAACAATTGTAATTTAAATTTTAAGCTGCCTAATTTCATCCCAGTCTATTTTCATAATTTAGTTGAGTATGACGAGCTTTTTTTTTTTGCGCATATTTCTTTTTTGTCTATAACTAATTTTAGAATGGCTGTGGAGCAGGGTTTTACTAAAGCCCAGTCCGATAATTTGCCAATCGTTTCAGAAGAAAAGATAGTTTCTTTCGCAATAAGCCAGAACTAATCAGGCCAGTCTGGCGACGAAAATAAAAAATTCAAAGAAAATTTTAAGCATTAATTTCACGAGATCAGATAACTTTCTCATATTAACGGAAAAGTATGAATGCGCAAAGGAGATAGCTGAAATATCCATTCTTGCGAACATAAAAGTGCAGACGCGTCTGACACGCTTGATTGATCGTATTGCTCGCAGCACAAATATTTTCCGTTGGAGCATCCACACTTCTAACATTTTCGCCATCATAATCACAAATGATCGCTCCCTCAATAAGGGCAAGCATGTAAAATTACTTTTGTGTCATCTACCACGTGTGAGCTTCGTAAATGCTCTACTGGAATATGAGTTGCTGCCGCTTCTCGCCGTGTCACAACGATTGGTAATTTCAACTAATTTCAACTGAGAAAGCCGACAAATAATTTTAGAAATCCTGATGAATATGCATGACCTCTGCCAATCCATGAGGAGTATAAATCCTGTCTATCTTTCTCGAGGGACGCTGAATGATTCAAAAATCTCTGTCACATGGGGAAAATGAGTGGCCACGTACAGGGTAGTTATGAGTTATTGTTTCCAACCGACCTGAGTCGCAGAGGTTTAGTAATAAACGCACAACTGTATAATTAGCGATTCCAGTTTTAAAAAAGTGGGCGTCGCCGGAATCGTGAGTGTCGAACCGAACCCTGTAACCCGTAACTGTTTACTGCGGCCTCACTCGTGTTTCATGCTAGTTGGATACTCTTTGAGCTATAGAGATTAGTTAGTAATTTAGCATTGTATGTAGTTATTTATAGTTTTAATTATTGTTTAGTTTTGTATTATTATATTATTTTGTATTATATTGTTCTTATAATTGGTTTTTAGTCTAGTATATAGCTCATAGGTTTCCTTAGTAAGAATTTTTGCTTCACGCGTGAGTGAAATGGCGAATTCAGACAATGGACTGAGAATTTCTATGATGGACATTTTTGGATATGCTGTTGGGCAGTCAGGCTCTCGCTGCATCATCGAAGCTGAGCGAATTCTTAATTCGAATCACGTAATAATACGTATGTGGCATTAAAGTAAACACGACCACGACTGTGGAACTCTTCGCTTTGTATTTGCAATCAAGTGAATTGAGTGCAATTCCTCATTCAATTTCTGCAACTTTATAAAAGGATAACAATACAGCAACTATTGATAAAGTTTTGTGCAGCTGTAAAGCCGGTATTAACGGAAAATGTAAACACAGAGTGGCTGATTTAGTACACTGTACTCGGTATGTATATAAACATTGCTTTTAAACAATTTTCTCTCAGTAGTATAACCTTTCAAAAGTATTGCTTGTTCCTTGCCAAATATAAAGATAAATCGTAAATTTAGCTTGGATATTAAAATAATTTTTTTGGTGTAAACTAGTCATTGCAGTTTAAGAAAAAGTTACATAGTTAAAATAATGTCAGGTAGTGTTATACTGTATATATATTAAACTTATATTGGAATATTGTTTTGGCTTACATCATTTTGCATGTATAAAAAGGTTTCTACCAGGGTTGGCAAGTTTTTGGACAGGACGGCAAAAACCATGGTTTTTACCGTCCTGTCCAATTTTTTTTTTTTTAAAGAGAAATTGTATTTCGCGAGAAAGTATCAAAAACAGAATTAAAGTAAGGTACAGATGTGATATACCCCCCCCCCCCCATTTGGCGACATCCGATTTTTTGCACAAAATTGAAATATTTTACTCGCCAATAAGGAGATATTTTTTTAAGCATAGCATCCCTGGCGAAACTAATCTGTGTTTGGCAACTCGAAGGCAATCTTAGATCTGTTCGTACTTGTTTACTTGTTACCGGTTTCACGCAGGAGAAATTCTTGTTTTTTCGTGCAATATACCTTACAGGAAAGCTTATTTTGTGTTTAAATTCAGTAATTGTGTTTTGATGAATAAATATTAGTAAATGCCAGTTTCTTCAAACTTGAACGTTAATTAAAAGTAAACTCCAACTTGGTGTGTATCTGTAACGTGCCATTGTCATATGCTGTTTTGTTTCAGACTGAGTGTGAGGATTTATACCATAAAAAAGTTTTTTTTTTTTTGGAATTCAAAAAAAAAAAAAAAAACTCCCGAAATTCTTTGTTTTTACAAAATTTTGAGGGTTTCTTGTAGTTTTTTACTTTATTTTTACTGTATATAAATTAATTTTACAAAAACAGTACGGTTATTTTGTTCTAAAAGTTAATTCTTATCGATGCCGTGAACTATTTAGACATATTATATAAACGTGACTCCTTTAGGTACTGAATTTCTGAAAATAAGTTGACTCTAGCATTTTATAAAAAATATGAAGGTGTTATTTTATGTAAAATATAATAGGTGTTTTGAAAGTATGTCTGGATAGCAAATTAATATATGCTATTTATTTATTGTTTATGTTTGGGATGTTCTGACGAGACATTTTTACTCTTCATACATCAAAATTTGAATAACTAAGCGTTTTTTTGGCTGAAATAGTTACATTTTGAGGTTTTTTCTGCTTTAAACATCGCATATTGAATCGCTGTGCTCTTTTTTAGTAGAGTATGAGAATAGTTTCTTTTCGACGAAATGCATGTTGGAAAATAGCTTTTGTTTCTATTGGTACATATTTCTTTGGTGAGCTGTGATAGTAATTTGTTAATTTAAGCGTTTTAAGTACCTACTAGTAATTTTTCTTTGTATACAAAAACTTTCTAGTTTCTGGTATTTTTGAAGTAAATATTCGCGATGTTTTGTGTTGTAGTTTTATGTTGTTTTTATATATATTGTTTTCTGAAATGCTTAGATCATGTTTTTTTATGTGAATTTTTCCTGTTGGCGCTAAAAAAAGCATCGCTAAGAACAATATATGACATATGTCGTCATACATCGTTTTCTTGGCGCCAACAGGAAAAAGTCGCCAAGGATGGGGTATATGACATTAGTTTCCAAAGTAATGTTTTTTATTGAACATTTGTTCACACTAAACATACAAGTATATCTTATAACTTATTTATGCAACCGATTCTAATGTCGTCACACAGAGATTGAATTATTCATTAAAAATTTCATTTTGTATGCATAAATTTAAATATTTTTTTGAAAGAAATAGTAATTTTCCTACATAGAAAGTTTGACACTTTCATCGACTTTTCGACAGTATTGGATGGTAAAAACCACCTGCCGTATCCGAAACCCAATCCTGCGATTCTAGAAGCCCCAGAACATGCTTCTGCAATTTTTCTTCCTATTTCGTGCTGTATACCTTGATTTTATTTTGTTCATTTAAATGTTAATGTTATTCTCATCTTATTGTTATGCAATTCACTTACTTTCCTTTTCTTCTTATTCATAGTTTTCAATACAAAGATGCTTTACTCAATAAGATCCTCAAACAAGCAAAAGGTGGAGTCTAAAGATATTAAGGGTTATTACGATGATAATGTCAACGTAAATTCTTCCAAAGCGTTCAACATTGCTAAACTTCAGCAGAAGACTTCAAGGTGGCTGGCTGAACTGTCTAGCAAAATCACTGGTAGCATGTTACGAACTATATACATATTCGAAAAATAAAGCTGCAAATTGGGATGGAAAAATTTGTGACATTTTGAAGCAAAACTTTTCAGAATGAAGCGATGGTTATATGGATCAAAGACTGAAACTGTTGCAATGGAACAATACCAACAAAAAAAAATGTGTTGCCAATTTTTAATTATGGCCTGCTGGTACTACCAGCAATCCCATGGCTAGGGTACAGTCCTGACGGAATAGCGGTAGAAGAAGAATGCTTGATTCTAATTGAAATCAAGTGCATAGTTATGACGAAATCTGCACCAGCCGATGGGGTTGTGCAGACAGTCCTGTATCTGAGAATCAATGAACATACTTCTGACTTATGTTCAAAAAAAAAAACAAAGATTATGGCCAGGTACAGCTGGGAATGTATACAATTAGGGCAGAAAAGTGGCCATTTTATTGTATTTTCATCATACAATAACTCCTTTATGAAAATTATTGTGCCATATGATCAAACTTTTGCCGAAAACATGGTAAAAACGTTGTGTAACGTATACTTCAGTAACATGATTCAACGCATAATTTAGGCAACTTGTAAATGTGCAGTTTATCTTTATACATATAACTTAACAGTTAATAAAAATATTTATAGCAAAAGGTTGTCTTTTATTACAGGATATATTTTCATAGCTTTTAAGAACTGGTCTTTTGAATAGAAAGAATTTCCTCAGCATAAAATGTTTAACAGGCTATATGAGGCTTGTCGATGACAGAACCAAAAACATATGTGACCCATATAAGCAGCGAACAATGTAATAGATGTATGATAAATAAAAGTTCTTTAAAATATCCTTATTAGTACAGCAAAAATAGGGGTCGGACCCAAACATCCAAAAAAAAAAGCTAAACCTGGTGCAAATTGTTTATTACCCTCCCAATAAGAACAGGTAAAAAGTCCCACCCCATTGTGCGTCGGGTTTTTGAATGGGGGGATCTAAAAATTGCTGTTTTGGGTATTTTTCCAGAATTTTTAGAGTAAATTTAAAGTGAGAATATTATGTTATACTAAATTTAAAAGCATGAAATTAAAGGTGTTTGACCCCCAAGAGAGATGACATAACCCACCAATGCTACATAGCCCCCCTATCCCCGTAAAACGAAGCAGTACCCCCGAACCCCCCTCCATACATTTCACATGGAAACATTATTTTATGCTAAGTTAAAGTTAGAAATCGAGTGTGTCCATCCTCCAAGATCGATGGTGTACCTCCTCTCAAAGCAACAGCACCCCCCCCCCCCCATTCCGTCAAATAAAATAAATCCTCACCCCCCCCCCCCTTTTTTATTTCAAGTAGAAGTTTTATTCCATGCAAATCTAAAATGCATTAAATCAGGACTTCCACCCCATAAGAACATAGCTCATCTCCCAAAACAAAATTATGTACTAAAATATTACCCCCCCCCCCCACCCTCTCTGATGGTGCACATTTGATTAAATGACCAGAAAAATTACGCTGACCTGTTTTTTGCTTTCAAATCATTTCTCCTAATCTTCTAACAAAAAGTCTCCGTTATCAAGATGTTTTTTGGAATCTAGATCCTCAGCAAAATCGTTATTGTTGCAGCTATGTCTAACACAGTTTGAGCATATAATTGAGCACTTCAGTCCACTTTCAGACTTTTCAAACATTCACTATATCTAATGAACCCCTCAGAGCAAGCACACGATTTGAGACGCAGAAAGTCTTCTAGAGCAGAAGGCTTGGCTGTTGTAACAGGACGCAGATTATATTTCTGTGGGGCTTTCTTTGCACCCATCAAAAATGACACTAGCTTTCCCATACTGACAAGTTACCTATACACTGCATTGCTGGAATATTTCCTTGAAGTTTACAGATCATTACCAAAAATATGACCAAGCAGGTATCTTCCATTTATTACATATGAGGCAGTGAGAAGCAAAGGGATGTAAGTGGCAAAAGTAAAAATTTGGAGATAACCAGTACAAATGGTTGGTGAACCTCTCCTCTATCTTGAGGCAAGAGATGGTACTAGTAAACCTGGTAGTTGCTTCTATACAGCATGATTTAGAAAAGAAAATCAGTGAAAGCCTACCTAGGATCTTATCTTTAAACGCGTTTTATTCAAAATTTGAAAATGTCCGCTTACATCACTTTGCTTCTCACTGCCTCATACATGACACCAGCTGTTCGTGCTGTGATGGTGGATGAACCTTTTGCTTCAAATAATAGCACTTTAACGATACAAGACTTCTTTCCTTCTGAAACCAGATTCATCGAATACTGATGGAGGACAGAGCATAACTCGAACCAGAAGTTTTTAACAGTTTGTTATTCCATCTTTACTGTTCATACCATTCGGTGTAAAAGATGGTTTGGGCTTACACATCTTTACAGATAGTAACTACTCTCGCAACAGAAGCTAAAGACATAACTGTTTACCTCCTTTGCAAAGAAATGCCACAAAATTGTTTGCCTTCAATATCCTTTGATGTTACTACCCGAACGTTAAAGGTCTCATTGTAACTCATCTTATCATCAGCGAGCAATACCACTACCAACTTGAGAGGGAAGAAACTTCTGGGAGCTTTAGAGACGGATTGTGATTTCCAAAATGAGAGACAAAAAGGTGTAAATATTTAGCATTCTATTGTTGCATTGCTCATTGCTCTCATCAAGACTTGTTCTATCGTTGAATCACTACAGGTTCTAGACCACCTGAATTTGTCACTGCGTTAGATCGTTGGATAGCTGATGTTTTAGCTGATGTTTGATGTGATCAAATTTTTTTATCGCATGATGTACTCAAAAGTTTCAGATAGTGTTGCAAGTATATGTCTGCATATTTAGCATAATTCACATAACCAGCTGCGTAAAAGAGAGGTAGCTTGGTGTTTGCAAATGAGAACCCCCACCGACTTAGAGGGTGCAGAATTGCAACATTGCCCGTCTCACTATTGGCAATTTTGGTTTGTCCCCCTTTACGGTGATGGCAAAAGATTGTAGAAAAGTTGATGTAAGTTAATCAAGAAGTAGGGAAACTTTGGTCAATTTGGACTTTTTTTAAGCTGCACAAGAATTTTGTTTTCCAGCTCTCTAAACAGTTTAATAACTCCAATCACAAATAATTTGGTTACTGAGCTCGCTTAGATCTTTTAGAATTATCATTCTGACATTACCATATCATTATGTGGCATTTTGTACTTCGGAAAAGTTTGAATCAGGGAAATATTTTCGTGAACTTCACTGCAACAGTTCATTTTAGAATGTAAATTCAGGGTTCCCCCCCCACCCCCAAAAGCGATGGCGCACCCCTTAAGTGTGACGGAGTATCCATCCAGAATAAAAGCCCTCAAAAAAGAAAGAAATACCCCTTGAAAAATCTGCCTTAAAAATTTCAATGACGCAAAGCTGCTCCATGAGCCCCCCCCCTCCCCCCCCCCCGCCTGTGCACCCCTGTTAATTAGAATTTTTTTCTGCGAGAGTTTATTATTTTACTATTATAGAGTGGTTTCTACGAGGTTTGAGAATTTTTTTAAGTAATAGAAATTATTTTTATTTAAATAGAGAATTATTTCGTCCCCCCCTTCCCCCCAAAACCCGACGCGCAAAGTGCTGGGATTTTTTACCCCTTCTTGCTGGAAGGGTAAGAAGTAATTTGCAACAGGTTTCACCTTTTTTTTTGGATGTTTGGGTTTGGCCATTTTTTGGCCTAATTTTACTGTACTATATAAGCAGTATCCAACGAATCTCAGGCATCTACATCGCCTCTCACGGGTGATATTTTGTTTTAGTTTTCAAAATTCCAAGTAACTTGCCACAAACTTTCAAAAATGAAATTCCCCGACACTTTCTAGTCGATTTTAGAAAAAAACTTCCAAGTCAATAAATGTAAACTTGATATTTCATATCAGTACAATATAAATTTTGTAAATCTACTTGATTAACCAAATAATAAATAATGTAGTAAAAAATGTGTATGCTTGGGTTAAGACAAGCTTATTATTTAATTACATGTATAACACCCCCCCCCCCCCCCCATCCGTTTACCTTGTCGTGGTTGGGGGCTTGCGGTGTGGTGTGTTCGGGGCTGCTCTTGGGAGGAGTAGTAAACCCCCAGTTGCTCAAACAGAATATCGGCGGGAAGGGTTTTTTGTTCCCTTCCTTCCCTCATCACACTTACCAAATTCGGACTAAAACCCCTAAGCCAAGGTGTGTCTACCGTGCCCGTGTGGTAACGGGGATAGTTGATGCCACAAACGGTTGACGTCAGGGATAGCAGGTGAGTAGGTACCCTGGTGTATAAGTCTTACCCCTGGGCAGGGGGGAGGCTACACAGGGGCTAGACCCTATTTTTCCTCCTCAGTTCTCATGTTAATTTATGGATGACAACAAAGAATACCTCTCCCCCTTGCGGGGAGCGTCAGAAAGAATCGCTTACATCCGCTAAATTTTTTATTATTAAAAGAAAGGAAAATCTCGCATTTACTGCTGTTTCCCCATTTCTAATTAAACGAAGTTTTGGTAAATCTTTTCGGTGAATTTCAATCTGTAAAAAAAAACACATACTGGCGAAATTAAGCACCTTAAGCAAGTTCAATCTATCCTAGCTATCAAACAATTAGGTTCACATCTTTGTACAGTTTCGGCACACTCAACATTGAACCACTCTCGGGGCATCATTTCGGTGCCAGACCTTCTATTTACACCAGAGGAGGAAATTCTAGAAGAAACGAAAGACCAACACGTAAGTGGAGTGAAGAGGATCACTATCAAACGCAATGGCGTAATGCAGAATACGAAACACATCATTCTGACCTTTAGTACGCCTATCCTCCCTTCACGTGTCAAGTAAGACCTTACATTCCTAACCCGCTACGGTCCCAGGAAAAAATGTTAGCATAAAACCTGTAATGATGAACTACAGGTTTTAGGAAGGTTAATGCAGGTTTTTCGTCGGGAAAACTGGGATACAGGTTTAATGCAGAAACAATGCAGGTAATGAACAGGTTTTAGGAGGGTAATTTAACTTCGCGTAAAACAACGCAGGTATTTGACAGGTAGATGCAGTCACTACGAGCATAATTTGAACTTAGAAAATATCCTACTGTCATCAGTACAGGTTTTTCGAAGGAGAATTAAACGCAGGTTTTATGCAGGGAAAGTTCTAGTAATGTACAGCTTTTTACCCGGGCGCCCATATGCAAAATTTGTAGGAGGGGGAGGGGGGGCTCAGATATTTTCGTTGTTGTTTCGCAAAGATATTTTCCACATGGAAACCGCGTTTTCAATTGATTAGAGTAGTTTAAATTTGACATTTTTAATAACTTATTCATTATCGGCTGGAGAAGAAATGTTTTTTACATTTTTGTAAAGAAAAATGTATTAAAAGCAAAGAATTTCTAATTTCTAAAAGAGATGGGGGGGGGGCTTGAGCCCCGATTAGCCCCCTCATATAGGGGCCCGTGGTTTTTTAAATGTATGATGATTGCAGTTCAACGTTGTGAAAAATATTACAGGTGTTTGAGAAGTAGATTTAACCATTTTCTCTTATAGTTTTCTACTGACAAACAATACAGCAGGCCCGTCATTCGCCCCCCCCCCCTCCGGCTTTCGGAAACTAATGTGGTGATTTTTGCTGTTTTCTTTCCTCCTAGTATAACTTACATTGTTCCCGTCAGCCTATAAAACTCGAAAGGGAGAGCCTGCAATGTATGTGTTACGCATCAGTTTTTCGGACAATTTCTTTAATATAGTTCTTATTGTTTGAACTGTTTTTTGTTTCATCGGAAAAAAAACCTTTCAGGGGCTCCCACTGCTCCAAAATTCGATCCACACAATTTAACAGCGAAAGCCATCTTGTTGACTGTACTTTAGTATTTTATGTGGTTTCTCTAGGCCACACAGTTCTTGTTGCATTCTGAAATTGTGTTTTCTTTTGGAGCTTTTGTCCAAAAAGAAATATTATATCTGTTAGAACAGTTGTATATCCACCTCAAACATTGAAGATGCTTTTTTCGCAGCAATATGTAAAAGGTGGAATAGCCAGCCTCTTATTACAATAGAGGAATTTTCTGATGAAAAAAAAAGGCGACACCTTTCTTTTTCCCTATCATAGTATATGCATTGTCAGCACTAGAGCTGATGCAATTGTCCAAAGTTAGGTCATTTTGCTTTAAATTATCATTTATAATATCAAAAATTCCTTTACCTGTGTTACCAGTACAGTCTAGAAGGGATAACGTTCTGTAGTCACTTTTCCAGACAGCTCATTAAAAAATGTCACAATAAGAGGATATAGCTACTTATCTCCACAGTCATTACTGCCATCGGTGCTTAAGGAAAATGGCTGTGTTTTGCAAACGGAAACGGTTTGTGTGACAGAATGTTGAGCCATGTTTTTTATAATCTTCAAACATTTAGTCCGAGCGCAAGTGAATTGCTGCGCTATTTTTGAGTCCGGGAACATTTCCTTAAACAGCTGTTTAGAATGGTCTGCAGTAGCAATGGGCAAATTATGCTCAATCAAAAAACGAGTGAAAAGACACTCTGCTTTGATGACTTCCAAGTTTTCATCTTTTTTTCTGAAGAAAGTAGAGACTTCTTTGGTGTTCTGCACCGCCTTGGAGTTTTCAATATGCGACTACGCTGAAACGTGCCGCCGACAATCGTCGCGGCCGCCGTGCGCCAAACTGAAGTTTTTATACAAATCGTACAAAACGCCATATTTTCCAATATTTTAGATTTTTCCAAGCAAGGAAACTCATTACTGTAAACGTCTCTGAATTTCTGACAACTTGAAAATAAACAAATGAGAAAAAAGAAACATCAGACACTAAAGACACAACAAACACGTGCGAAGCAAGGAGCAAGCGAACGAATAATGCAATGCCTGCAGAAATTCTTCTCTCCTTCTCTCATAAAGCAGGGTTGCTGCAAATATCACCCAACGTGGTGGGGAGAATTTCCGGTTAGAACCGGATTCTTTTGATTTCTACCGTCGCCATTTCTCCATTTCCCATTGTCTGCGACTGCAAACTTTCATAATCGTCAGTACTCGCTCGCTTTCCAAATTTTTTTTTTTTTTCATCGCATTTAGCGTTTGTTGATGTCACAAAAATTTTCCGTAGAAAAAAGAGCGATTTCCGTAATTCGTAGTTAACTTACTTTTTAAAAAAATTTCCGTAGTAACTACGGATAATCCGTAGCGATCGGCATGTCTGAATTATAACAACAAGTAAAACTGCTTCGAGGAGAGGCATCAGTAAATTGATCAGGTTGAAAAAATGTTTCAACAAAGTCAGGATAAGTAAAACATCCCGAACTAAAAAGATAAATATATCATCAACCTCATTTCCCTAAGCACCGAGGGAAAAGAAAATATTATGATTGGCCACAACCTGATAAAGGATTAATCTTTCAACAAGGTCACGAAAAGTTTTACATTGGTTAAACTGTTCATTTAAACGACATGCACCTGTAGAATATTGACCCAAAAAAAAAAAAAAAATTAAGAGAAATTATTTCCGATCAGTTTTTCACATTCTTTCGATAGCCAATGATGCTCAATAAAGCTTCACACAACGCTGAATATTCATTTTCTTTGCATTATTGACATTTCGTCGAATAAAGGAATCGTTATTCGACGGACAAAAACATAACGGAGTGACTAAAACATGAACACGTAGTCTTTGTTTGTCCATTCCCCCTTACGAGTCTACCAGAGCTAGATCCTTTGCATGATGAAAATGCAGATAACAATGAAATAGTGGCTCTGGTCTGCTGTTATTATAATACGCACCACTTGATTTTGCATAGTATTCTTCTGATTGATCTTTTAAAAACTTAAGCATTTTTTCATTACTAAAATTGCTATGCTCCTGCTGAACCTCTTTGTCAAACAAGCTGTGCACCGTTTATCAAGTTACGTGAGATTATATGCCATTACTGTACTTAAAATACAGCCTTTTAGAACTTCAGACGCTTCAACGAAATTTGTGGTGTTTGACCCTCTTAGTGACATATGTTCGCGTTCGCAGTCCTAAAAAAAGAGGTAACACATGCAGAAATTTCAAAGTTTCATACTCTGTTTCTGCATTATTTCCTCTCTAACAAGACAGAACCCGTGTTGAGGGTGATTATTTTCTGTTGATGGTTCGTGTAGAAAAATTGCCCACATAGCTTGTACCAGTGCTTGTATCATGCTATGCGTTTGGTTTGCTAGCAAGATAGACTATAATGCTTACTTGCAGACCATTTCTTTCGTCAAAAACTTAACCATCCAGAAAGACTTTCCCTTTCACTTTGTCTTTTAACTTGTAGTCTTGCACTCATTCGCTTTTCGACGTGTCCAACGCACTCAAACTTCTCAACTTTACAGTCACTGCCACTGACACAATTTAAATTTTACTCTTAGTAGGCTTCGAAATCTCCATCGTTTAGCGTACTTTTAATAAAAATATTTATTAAAATACAAAAAAAAAATAATCATTTTCACGTGACGTAATAATTATGTCACCCCCCACCTGGCGAAATTAAAAGACGATAATTTAGCATTAAAACTGCTAAAAGATGTCCTTGATCGCGAATAACCAGCGTAATACAGACTAAAGTTAGAAGCAAGCTTATGGGTTCGAGTAAACTTCAAATTACAACGAAATTTTTAATGTGGGAACACTTAACGAATTACGTTTAAGTGCTGATAATAAGAACGCGTGATGTTTTTATAGATTGTGCGTGAATCTCTCAATTCTCTGGCGTCACTCATCTGGCAGTTAGAAATCCAATAGTGTAGCCCCCTGAAGTCATATTTGCCCTTCGTTCCAATGAAACTCAAAAAGTTTCCAACATTATCTGACCTTCATCTTTGCTAATACAAAATAAACGAAAACTAGTGAAATACAGAAGGTAAGGCTACAGAGAAATTTTTACTTTGGGAACGCAAAAAATTCATTTACCATACATTCACTCAAATGTGTAGCCTTTTACAATATAGGGAAAATGGAAATAAAATTAGACACTAGAAAGTACTTTAGTACAGTACTGTAGTTGAAAAAAGAAATGTTCGAGACTATTCGCCAATATAAAAGGGAATTTAATTCATTTTCACAATAAAGAATCAAATATTTCGGGGGACGGATTCTTCCCAAATGCAGTACTGCTTGAGCATTATAAAATGTGCATAAAGAAGTTTGAGTAATGGGAAATGACTTGCCTTTTTGCCATGCTTTTACAGTTTTCTTGGCGCCTCCAGCAGAATTCAGTTTTTTCGGTCAATTTCAGCCAATCTCTTTGCCTGTGTATAGCCGTATAATGATTCTTCAATTTGTTGCCAGTTAGGTCAGCATTCTGTTCCATTTCAGCAACAATTATAGCAATCTGGGTGTTTCTGACCCTGATATTTTGAGCCGCAGATGCTGGCATTTTCCTCCAACGTCTATAAAACAAACGCAAAGCAAGCACGTGTAAGTGTATCAACTCTCAACTGTTTTGTTGAGAACGCCGAATCCGTAGCTATCATTTAATTGGTCAATCGTTCTCGATATCGATTCACGAGTGAACGGGTGAAAAATTCTCACTAGAGGCTTTGATGGCAGCGCAAAAAATAGGAACCGACTATTTTCTCGCTTTCCGTGAGGGAGAACTAGTCGTCACTAAAATGAAACGTTACGTCCGTTGTAAGGTCCCTGATCCCCGACAGAAATGTGGAGAGAATAGGGTTTAAGAGGAAACTGAAGCGATAAAATATGCGACGATAGGAGAAAATATAAGTCTGAAGTCGCCTTGAAAAACGAAAATGTCTATTTGAAACGTGTATTTTGTAAGTCACCGAAACGTGTGCAGAAAAATTCCCTCTTAAAGTCGACGATCGAATATTGCTTAAAGGTATCGCTTAAATGTCCAGCTTGTCACCCTCACACAAAGAGACAACAAGCTGGTCTAGAAAGACGAAAAAAAGAAGTATCATGATGTGGCGGGAACCAAGGGTGTCAAAAAATGTGTTGTTATGGGTAAAAAAAAAGTTTGATAACAATGTTTTAAGAGGAGGGGATGGATTTTTTTTTTTTTTTTTTTTTTTTTTTGCAACTACTGATACGATTTCTATGAAGAAAAAAAATCACAGCGTACATTTGTAAGTCTGAGGAAGTTTTTCAACGAAAGGAACCAATATTTTTTGTGCAAGACAGAATGAATTCTGAGAGTAATGATGTATTGAACAATATTTTTTTATATATAAAATACAAAAACAACGTTCATTGCGATTTCAATACTATTTGTTCTGGCAGGATAATGCCGAATTGCATGTTTCTCAAACTTCAGTTATACATACCTTACGTTTCACCATTCAAAAATGTAAAACTTTATTCGTGTCTTTACTTAGAGATTTTTTTTTTTTTTTTTTTTTTTTTTTGAAATTTCTAGAAGTTTTATGCTTTTTGCTCCTTAAAAAATTCATGTTTTTGGCTCTTCTTTCCACTAGTTAACAATCGTTTTGGCGCAGTATACCCTACTAAGGCTCTTGCGGCAGAAAACCCAATCAAACCTCAAAATCACCGCTTGAAGTTTATTTCGTGAAATTACTGTACTGGCAGGACGCAAAGACTCGATCTACGGAAACTTAGTAAGGTATCTGAAACAGGATTCTTTTGTGATGTTAGCCAGCGGTTAATTTTATTTCCTTTTCGATCGTTTACTAAAGCTAACGTCAACTCGTAACAAAAGTAGGTCGTTACGAATCATTTCACCAATGTTTTTAAAAAAAAATCGTCCACGTGTTGTGATAATAAGGTGAGCAAGAGTGTTCCTAGAGTCGTCCACAATCAAAAGTGCATAGTTGCGACGTACTCCATGGCGCAGGCACCACTTCACGGATTGTTACTATTTCCAAATTCAAACCATTCATTACTAAATCATGCATAAAAAATACACTTACTGCCAAAAGTTAAGCACGAAGAGGAAAAAACACGACGTAATGGATAAGTACAGCTTCAATTGACATGAAATGCGGCAAGAAAGTAGCAAATACGTGTATGCAATAAGCAAAACAAAAAGTTACATACAGAGATGAAAACAATAGTACATTTTCATAAATTAAAAGATGACGTCATTACAGAATCATTACATATTGTTTAAATTCAAACATACTACAAAAACTGACATTAATTGAGTTGTGAGTACCGCCTATCTGCATATAATGTTTATAGCGTGTAACCATACATTTTTTAAGGTGATCAACCACCACAAAGTAGAGTAGTCACCATTCCTCTGTAGAGCAGTTTCAAGCTCTTTGAAAGTTATTACGGGTTGGAAATGTGTACACACAGCACGGCTGAGGGCATCCCAAAAATTATCAATGGGATGAAGGTCGGGCAAGTACGGTTGGTTGGTTGGTTTGATTTTTATGGCGCAAGAGCCCTTGAGGGCTATACTGCGCCTACCGATTTTTTGTTATATATTATTTATTTTTCATTTAAGAATAAGGCAAAAAAGTAAAAGTATATTTTGTAGTAAAAAGCATAAACCTTCAAGTACTTGTATTAAAAAGTTAGTTATTAATTGACAGCAGGAAAGGTTTGTCTTCTAACTTGGAAATACTTTGCAAAAATTGTAACAATTTAAGGGGACAGTGGACCTTCGAAAAGCTGAATTTCGTCAAAAAAATCCAATTTCTAAATATACTATTTTTTACTTTCTTAAACATCTAGCCGCACAATGCAAAACAAACTTTTGAAAAATTCCTATATTTGGAGAAGATAGAGCCGATTTTGTAATGTAAACAAAAATGCCACGCCCCCTTGGCCGCTGTCAAATGTCTTGAGAGTTTACGAAGACTTAGAATTTTCATAGTTTTGTGCTACATTTTAGCCTTAAAAACCTTTTCATTTTTATATTTTTAACTTTAGTATTTTTTGGCAACACCTGTTTAACTGTAACTGTGGTTCAGTTCGTTTGTTTACATTCGCTATTTTGTTATTTCGCTCATCGCTTCGTCAGTTTTTTTCGCTTCTTTTTACGACAAAAAAAAACAGTTCTTTTCAGAACTAATTGCACTCAAGTGTAGTTTTTACATTTGTTTTAGTATTTGTACTGACATCTTAAAGTGTAGAAGTTATGGATTTGATATCTTCGAGATATCGCAAACCGAAAAAAAGACCCTCCAAACGTTCGCGTGCTGGGAAAGCGAACATAGCAAAGCGTGTCAAAAATGAGACATCTGCATCTTCTTGTGATACAGAAGAAAACTCTACTCATGAATGTATAATCTTGAACCAAGCTAAAAATATGTGGAACACGTTTTTTATGTGACATTGCATGCACGTCTTGTGACCAGAAAACATTGAATGTTCAAATGAACTACTCTTATGGATTTTGTACAAAGTTGACTTTAATTTGCAAGACTGGCTCCACAGTTTGTGGTTCCACATTTAGCAGTGAACGAGAGAGCCTCGGTAGAAAGTTTGACATAAATAATAAAATGGTTCAAGCTTTTCTATCGATTGGTAAAGGGCATGCAGCGCTGGAGGTATTGTCAATGATATTGGGAATGCCTTCAATGGACAGAAAAACTTTTTCCAGCTGCCTCGACTCGCTTACAAAATCGACTCCTCAAACAAAAGAAAGGGTGTTACAAGTCGCCTGGGACATGGTTCGCGAGAAATATATTGCGGATAAACCTGAAAATGTAAAAGACGATTACATTGATTTGTGTGTCAGTTACGATGGCACATGGCAGAAGCGAGGCCATACTTCCCTTTACGGTATTGGTACAATCATCGACGTTCTCTCTGGGCTTGTTGTAGATTTTGAAGTGCTTAGCAAGTATTGTCAAGAGTGCGTGGCCACTGAAAGAGATCATGGTACTGGAACAGCAGAGTTCATAGCATGGTACGACGGCCATAAAGATGCATGCCAGAAAAACTACTCGGGCTCATCGAATAACATGGAGGTACATGCAGCTGAAATACTGTGGAAACGTTCCCTAGAACAATCTAAGTTTCGTTACGTCTCCATGCTATCAGATGGAGATGCAAAAACTTTCAGCCACCTGGTATCACTGAACATTTACGGGAAACAGTGTGCCATAGTAAAGCAGGAATGCATAAATCATGTAGCTAAAAGACTCGGGAAGGCATTATCTGAGAAGGCGAAAGAATGGAAAGTGAAAGGAGTCACCCTTGGAGGTAAAAAGCGTGGAAATTTAACGGAGGACACTATTAGACGTTTACAGAACTACTACCGTAAAGCGATAAAGGACAACGCTCCTGACGTCAACGCAATGAAGACAGCAATCATGGCGTCGCTGCAGCATTGCATGTCGACTGATAAATCTCCACAACACTAAGTGTCCCAAAGGATCCTCCTCCTGGTGTTTTTACCAGAGAGCGATAGCAAATAAAGTTTTGCCGCCTAAACACTCGCTTATGAAAATATACTTGAGTGAATCAGTTGTGGAGAAAATACTTCCAGTGTATCAGCGATTGATGTCGAATGAGCTACTAGGGCGATGCACCCTTGGTGCTACACAGAATGCCAATGAAAGCATAAATGGGTGCATTTGGCAAAAATGTCCAAAAGAAGTGTTCGTGTCGAAAAAGCGCTTAGAGCTGGCAGTTATCTCAGCTGTTTGTCAGTTTAATTTTGGCTCTGAAGGTGTTCTGAAACTCATAAATGAGAATGAAAATGACATTAGTGTGAACATCGCAAACAAAAGAGACAGTCGTCGGAATAAACAAAAGGAGACAAGATCCAACCCTGCTTATAAAAAACATAGATACGCGAAGAAGTGTCGCAAGGCTGTAGCAAATGCTAAAAAGTTAAAAAAAGAGGGTGTTACGTATGAAGCTGGTGGATTTTAGACCGTATTGATAATTAAATTTTTCAGTGACAATTGTCGGAATGAGAATTTAAAATATCCTTTTTATATCTTTACTTTCACGCAACAAATTTTATTTCAAACTAATGTTCTATCAATTACGTATTTTGTTTTAAATTTGGTGAATGATGTATATTTTTATGTATGCTGAAATTCATTGCATTTCAATACAACTAAAGCTATATTATTTTTGAAAAGTATTACTAATAGAAAAAAAACTTCAAATTTTCAGCATCTTTAAAAATAGGTAGAAACTTGTCGGAAAATATCACGAGTGAAAAGATTTGGTTTCACTTCTAACTTTTTTTAATAAATATTTTTGTTCCAAATTGTGAGAAAAAACTTTAAGAAATGTTTGGGAAGAGTTTATACTAAAATGCATAAAAAAATAAAGGCCAAATTTTCAGTATGTTTTATGTTTATATATTGACTCTTCTTTATATCACTTTTTCTCAGTACGTGATTTTTCTATAAAATGTATTACAAAAATTGTCCCTTACGCAAAGATTTTCACGTTATATTCTTGAAACTTGGTATAATTGTGCGCTTTGATATTGCAAATAAAAATTACTTAAACTGAATGCAGAATTTAAAACTGGAATTAAAAATTTTGTGCAATAATAACAGGTCGTGCCTCCTTTTTTGAGAAATTTTGATGAAAATGTATTCTTTTTTTTTTTAATGCCTAAACAAACATACATTTTAAAACCATATTAAGTAACATTTGTTCTTAACCTTATTTGTGACCAAAAGATTAAGAAATTGAAGTTAAAAAAGAAAAATTCTTGCGTAAGGGACATTTCTAATTAAGCGTAATTAAAAAAAGTAATTAATTAATATCTCAAAAATTTTTCAATATTTTTGAATATAACTTGGTACAAATAGTATATTGCATATGCACAGCTGACACAAAAAAAATTATGTTCCTAACTCCAAAAATAAAGAAATTCATTTTTAAGCCCCACTGTCCCCTTAACAAGTTCCATGACGTCAAGCATTTCGTCAAACAGTTATGACATAAATGTTAGACTGGTGTATGGACTTCGCTGTATTGGAAGAGGCGAGAAAGCAGCACAGATTTTGTGTGGTATAATGAATTTGCCGCCCCCACCTTCAAAATTTGAACGCCTCAATTCAACAATTGTGAATCACCTTTCAATAGTTGGCAATAATTCTATGATTAAAGCTGCAAAATGGCAATAAAGAAATAGTTGCAGCATTTGATGGTACGTGGCAAAAAAGGGGGCATACGTCGCTGAATGGTGTTGTATGTGCGACTTCTTCAGACACCGGAAAAGTTATTGACATTGAATGCCTCACAAAATATTGCTTTTATTGCAAACATGAAAGCAACAAAGATCACGACTGTGAAAAGAATTTTGAAGGATACAGTGGTGGGATGGAAGTCGAAGGTGTTTTAAATATCTTTCGTCGCTCGTTACAAACTAGGAATCTGAGATACATCAGTTACTTGGGTGACGGAGACTCAAAAGGCTTCATGAATGTTTTGGAAGCAAACGTGTATGGAAATGATGTTCAAGTGGAAAAATTGGAGTGCATTGGGCATGTTCAAAAGAGGATGGGAGCGCGATTAAGACGATCACGAACTGATATGAAAGGCAAAACATTATCTGATGGCAAATCTCTTTCCGGTCGTGGTCGTCTTACTGATGACAAGATAAGGTTACTGCAGCAATATTATGGTGCAGCTATTCGCCAAAATGCATCAAAGTCAGTAAATGACATGATAAAAGAAGTGTGGGCGACATACTTCCACAGTTTGTCGACTGATGAAAATCCCCAACATGGACTCTGTCCTGTAGTACCAGAAACGTGGTGTAAATTCAACAAAGCGAAGGAAACTGGAGGAACTTAAGTTCACAAGCACTCTTTGCCGGAGCCTGTAATGTTGGCAATCAAGCCAATTTACAGAAGCTTGGCTGATAAAAAACTCCTTGAAAAGTGCATGCATGGACGTACTCAAAATCCAAATGAAAGTTTTAACAGCCTCATTTGGGAAAGATTGCCCAAAACCCAATTTGTTGGATTCACCGTCTTAAAAATTGGGGTTATGGATGCAGTCATCTGTTTTAATGATGGCGTGTTCAGTCGAACAGAAGTTTTTGAAAGCATGGGCATAGCTCCAGGACATAATATGCAAAGAGCCCTCCACAGTGTGGATACAGTTAGGTGCCGTGAAGCGGAAATGAAAGTTCAAACACTATTCAAAGAATACATAAAAAGTAGTCGAAAACTTTGTACTGCATAGTGAATAAAATATGACAACGTATATAAAGTACAAATTGAGAATGGAAAAAGGTTAAAAAACCAGCAAACAGCAGTTTCGGCACTCTAAAATACAAGTGCCATCATCAGTGCAGTAAAAACGAAGACAGGTTCACCCGACTAAAACACAGTCGAGGCGAACAATGGAATGAGAGACGAGTTGTAAAAGATATGGGAGCAGTACCGGAAACAGTGACGTCAAGGTTACGTCAGAGCTACAGAGGACAGTTGCACTCGGGAGAAAACGACACGGACAAAAAATAAATCAAATAACAGACTTCCAAACATTAAGAAAAGGGGGAGTGCTAGACAAATTATTAACGGTTGTTTTCCATTGATATTAATATGGAAAAATGCTAATTCAATCGTCAATGATTTGTCTAGCACTCCCCCTTTTCCTAATGTTTGGAAGTCTGTTATTTGATTTATTTTTTGTCCGTGACGTTTTCTCCTGAGTGCAACTGTCCTCTGGAGTTCTGACGTAACCTTGACGTCACTGTTTCCGGTACTGCTCCCATATCTTTTACAACTCGTCTCTCATTCCATTGTTCGCCTCGACTGTGTTTTAGTCGGGTGAACCTGTCTTCGTTTTTAATGCACTGATGATGGCACTTGTATTTTCGAGTGCCGAAACAGCTGTTTGCTGGTTTTTTAACCTTTTTCCATTCTCAATTTGTACTTTATATACGTTGTCATATTTTATTCACTATTCAAAGAAGCTTACAACCGCAAGCGAAGTTGAAAAAAGCTTTCTGATACGCTTATAGTAAAGCACCAGACCGACTATGGAGCAGGATAGTTCTGAAGCCCCACAATCTGGACAATGTGCAGTTTATGACTGTTTTATTTTTTTTTTTTCTTTGGAAGTCATTTTCTTATGTTTAGATACATATTTTACATTTCGGCACTTGTTTAAAGTTTAACACAATTGCTTGTATTTTACCAATATTTTAATAAACCTCAAATGCCAGGTTTTTGGCTAGTTCCCAAGTCAAATGTGTACAGCAATTCACAAAACCCATGTTTATTCGATAACGCGAAGTAGAGGTGAAACTAAAAATCTACTCAATAAATCTCTATAACAACAAAATAAAACTTAAAATCATGTCTTATCAGTTTAAAACAATGCATTTAATTGAATATAGACCATAGAAGCAATAAAATGTAGCAATAAAAGAATATATAAGGGTAAAAACTGTTTTCGCCAGTTTTCTCGAAATGTGTTTTTTTGACGCTTAGGTACACTTTAAAGAAATTCTACTGCTAGTATATGTTTGAAACTTGGTACAATTATTTATAGTATGCACATGCTCCTAGTAAACCTAAAATTTTTGGAAATCTTGCTGAATATTTTTTGTACAAGCACAATTTGATGATGAAAATTTTGACAATTTTTGAATTTTAAACTCTGAAATTTAAAAAAAAAATTCAGATGGTAAAAATAAATAAAACTGAGGTTCTCATCATCAGTTGCACTGTTTTAAAGGTACAGACAAAGTTTCAAGGTAAGATTTAATGCCATTTTTGAGAAAACTGTGTATCGATTATATTGTTCTCGAAAAAACAATATGTTAGTTCAGGCAATGTTTAAAAACAATTTTTTATGGGAGAAAGTTTTGAATAACAAATCCTCTTTATAGTATGCAAAAACAGTAGAAAAAGTTTTATTTTTGAATAATTAGTTTATGAAAAGATATACAGGTTTGAAAAGTAACCAATTTTACTCGTTTTTTGAGCCGAGAACGTCTTGGTCCCCTTAATAGAACTTGTTCTCTCCTGGAAAGTTGTATTGATTTAAAACCTTTCGCCGACGGTTGGATCGAATGTAATTTGTTTAGTGTTTCAAGATTCCATGTCTGCTGCCAATGTGTGTTAAGACATTCAGAAATTGCGTTTTTAATGTCAACAAATGGAACACTATCATCGACCATGGTGTTTGCGGTTTTGGCAGCTGCATCGGCTGCCTCATTGCCTGCAATGCCCACATGACCAGGGATCCAACAAAACAGAACACGAAAATGATTTTGCAGAAGAATTTTGTACAAATGATATGACTGAATGACTATGGGGTATTATTGTTGCAGTGAGCGATGGCCTCCACTGAACTCTTTGAGTCAGTATATATCACCCACTTTTTGTGGTTGGATTGAGCTATTGATTGAAGAGATGCAAATATAGCTTTTATTTCAGAGGTAAATACTGAACGAGATGGGTTTAGTTTTTCTGCAGTGACCTGACCATTAATCATTGTGGAAAAACCGACGTGATCGTTTGCTTTTGATCCGTCAGTAAAAATGTCTTTATAACCAGAATATTTGCTTTTGATCTCATGAAAGATTTGTTGATAAACTGAATCGGTAGTAGTTTGTTTGGGGAAATTTGAGAAATCATTAATTATAGAAGGTTTTACTTCGCACCATGGTTCGATTAGTTTTATTGTGTTGACAGTTTTGAAATCTGCTAGCTGTAAGCCTGATAGTACCCGACGCATTCGAATCCCGAATGTTGGGAGTCATCAAAAGACGATGAAGAAATAAAACAACATTAGATGGATTAAAAATATGGAGATATATTGGATGATTAGTGAAAGGTTTTGTTTTAAAGTAAAAATTTAAAGAAAGTTGGAGACGTCTATTGTTTAGAGATTGTTCATGTGCTAGAATATGCAGGCTATTTATAGGTGAGGTTCGGAAGGCTCCCGTGCAAATGCGCAGTGCCCGATTATGTACTGGATCCAGGGCTTTCAGATAGCTCTTCGCTGCAGAGCCATAAATTTGACATCCATAATCAAGTTTTGAGCGTATAAGAGCCCTGTAAATTCTCAACAGAGACTCTGTATCAGCACCCCAAGATGTGTTTGCTAAGACTTTCAGGATATTTAGTTTCAATAAACATTTTTTTCTCAGCTCTTGTATGTGCGGTATAAATTTGAGTTTTTTTATCAAGTATGAGACCCAGGAATTTTCCCTGATCCTTTACAGCTATTGGTTGATTATTAAGGTTAAGATTTGGATCAGGATGGAGACCTCTTTTACGATAAAAATGAATACAGAAGGTTTCTTGAGCAGAGAAAGAGAAGCCATTTTCTTCCGCCCATTGTGATACTCTATTGATGGCTATTTGAAGTTGTCTTTCAATATACTCATGCTCGATGAAGAAAAAGAAATTTGAAAATCATCAACGAACATGGTACCTTTTACAGCAGGAGGTAGTTGATCAATTAAGCTATTGATTGCGATTATGAAAAGAGTTACGCTTAGCACACTTCCCTGGGGGACTCCTTCTTCTTGGATGAAGGTATCCGACAAAACAGATTTGACACGTACGCGAAAAGTTCGATCTGTTAGAAAATTAGAAAGAAAGATTGGTAGGTTACCTCGCAACCCATACTCGTTCTGGGTTTTGAGGATCCCATACCTCCAGGTACGGTCATATGCCTTTTCAAAGTCAAAAAATACGCTCACAAGATCTTTTCGTTTAAGAAATGCTTCCCTTATTGATGTTTCAAGAAGCAGCAGGTTGTCGACTGTGCATCTGCCGCGCCTGAATCCACTTTGGTGGGAAGATAGTAGATGGTGTGACTCCAGAATGTACATGAGTCTCGCGTTGACCATCCGCTCCATTAGTTTACATAGGCAGCTTGTGAGAGCTATACGGGCAAGTACGACACACAGTCCATACGTGCAATACCCTCACGCTCCAGGTAGCAGTCAGCGATGGCAGTTGTATGGGGACACACAGTATTGCTAATTCAAACGAAAGCAGGACCCACTGCTGCAACGTACAATCTCACAGCTGGGTCTAGGACTTTATTCCAATATGTATAGCCGTGACAAAACCCCGTCTGTGATTACGCTGGTCGTTTCGATAACCCAACAAAATCCCTGACCCAAACCATGATACTTCCCCCTCAGAATGCATTATATTCGGTGATGTTCTGGAGCCGATAACATGTGCCTTGTTCTCTTTACACCCTTATACCCTGTTTGCACTGCGAAGTAAGTGCGCTTAACCCATCAGTGCACTTACGAGTTAAGCATACTTACTTTGAATTCTGTTTGCACTAGAGGACGCAGTTAAAGTTTAGCTGCAAACCGCTGCTTCGAGTGGAACGGTAAGTTAACTGTAGCTGTGACTTTGCTTCGGGAGAGAAGGGGCTTAGATTTCATTTCTCTCATCTGGGCTTTGTACCTTGGCGCCGAATGAAATAAAATGCTCATAGGCTGCAGCTGTGACTAACTGCGACTGCGATCATTAGCGCTTTGTTTAAAATTTGAAGCGCTAGCCATGAACAGCGAAAGAGCTTTAGCTTTCAAAATAACGATTTTTCAATTTTACTCTAGTATAAAACCTCAATCTTTTAGCTTTCTAAAACAGCTGGAATTAGCGATTTCAAATTGAGGACTAACATCAAATTTGACGACTGGATGTACAAGTTTAAATACCGGAAATGAAGTTTGACATTTATCGTCTGCTAAAAATAAGCTATTCAATCGCTTTTTATGGCTCAAGAAATTTATTCAAACAAAATATTGCTCTTTTAAAGTATTCAAAATACATCTGGCAATATTTATTTTGATGTTTTTATTTCGATTAGTTTGGCAACAAGTTTATTCCTTCTGTGTTGATTACATCTGTGCTTCACAGACTCCGATCAACTATTCTTTCTTACTTTTTTGCTATTCTTGCTTGTTTTTTTTTTTTAAGCTATAGTGATTTGATTTTCTTTGTTTTTCTTCTAAATAAATGGGGAAAAGTATTGCGAGGAAGCGGAAACGTCAGTTTTATGGAAATCATTTCCAAACGAAAAATGCAACCGGTGTCAAAGAGAACTTAGCCCATACTGCTAGTTCCTCAAAATTGTCTGCTAGTTCTAATAACGTGACTGATGATTCGTCCTCAAATGATGATAAAAGTGACAAATTTATGTCTGGAAATAGAATTTTTGATCTTGAGATTCTGTCAGAAGTATTTAATTAACTTAGCTGCCCAAGTTGTTTCGCAGGAAAGTTAATCTTGTCTAAAGACACAATATATGGATTATGTTCTCATTTTTCTGTAAAATGCAGAGAATGCAATTTTTGTAAAGGTTTTGCATCATCCAAAAAAAATGTTAATGCGCCTGAAATAAACTGTAGATTAGTGTACGGAATACGACAAATACGGAAAGGTTTTGCAGCATGTTACAAGTTGTGTGCAACTTTAAACTTGCCACCCCTTGTTAAAACATCATACTTCAATTCTGAGAGAAAACTCCTCGAAGTTGTTAAAGATGTCGCGGAATCATCAATGAAAAAGGCTGCAGAAGATTTAGTGGCAAATAATCAAAATCAAAATGATGATATTCTGAAGTGTGGTGTGTCCGTTGATGGAACTTGGCAGCGCAGAGGGTATACCTCATTAAATGGATGTGTTTCTGCCATTTCCGTGGATACCGGTAAAGTAGTAGATGTTGAAGTTATGTCTTCATACTGTACAACATGTAAAAAACTTCGAAGAATGCTAAAAAGTACGGAATTTATTGCACTCAACGCTGATCACGTCTGGCAGTGCAATTTTGAAGGATCTGCCGGCAAAATGGATATTGTTGGGGCATCTCGAATACTCTCGAGATCGATAAAAAATTGAGCTTTGAAGTACACCGAATACTATGGAGATGGAGACTCAAAAGCATTTCTAAGTGTACAAAATAGTTACGGTGAAAACAGTGTTGTAAAGCAAGAGTGTATTGGACATATAGAGAAAAGAGTTGGATCTCGTTTGCGAAAATTAAAATACCGTACAAAAGGTTTTTTGGAAAAGGAAAACTTACGGAAACTATTATGGAATAGCAATCCGCCGCAATGTTAGAGATTTACAGAAGATGCAGCAAAACGTCATTGCTGCTCTCTTTCACTGTGCATCTAACTCCAAGCAGTCAATGCACAGGCAATGTCCTACTGGTGAAGATAGTTGGTGCTTCTTCCAGCGTGCGGAAGCATCTAAATCAACCGTGAAGGAGAAATATGCAGGCCTTCCAAATGAAATTCTAAACAAAATAAAGCCTATATATTTAAATTTGTGCTCCAAAGAACTCTTGAGCAAATGCTTACATGGCAAAACTCAAAACTCTAATGAATGCTTAAACAGTGTTATATGGCAGAGGGTGCCGAAGGAGGTATTTGTTTGCCTCGAAACTGTAAAGCTAGGTGTATATGATGCTGTTCTTCAGTTTAATGATGGGTTTAAGGGTTGTCTCAACATTTTATCTGGACTTGGACTGGAAAAGCTGGGATATTTCACTGTGAAGTGATATGAAAATTTGGACAGTGTTAGAATCCAAGACTCTTTTCTTCAGTCTACTCCATCTTCAAAAAAGGGTCGAAAAGTTCTCAGAGACATTAGGAAAAAAAAAGTTTCTAATTTAGATTTGAAAGAAGGATGCTCATACAAATCTGAGGAATATTGATGAGATTTATTCATTCTTTATGGTTGGAAATGTTTGTCAAGTCAGAGACGAGAACATGTTCTAAACAAATGTACTTCTGCGTATATTAGACAAGTTTTATTTATTGTGGCACTTCACCCCAAATTGATAACTTTTTCATATATATGTTTCGTTTTGCTTGATTTTTGAATGTTTATGTCATAATACTACTTTGAAATATTATTTTAAATATTAAACTCTTTGCAAATATAAAATTTTGGTTGATTTTGCTATTTGATTTTAAAATACTGTCTACAAGATGATATTCAGAAAATAATGCAGGTGAACTTAAAAGCAAAAAATTATCTTTTTATGTACGCCAAATATTAGCCATAGTTGAAAAGCAAGACAAAGTTCTTGAAAACTTAACTATGCTGAGTTTAGTTACAGCCGACAATACTCGATGTCCAGACGCATGATCACTGCCAAAACCTGCTGAATGGTTTGAAAGACTAGCACTTTCTTTAACAGATGCACAATGGAAGGAACATTTTCGAGTTAAGAAATCTGTTTATTTAGAACTATGCAGTCGTTCAACTGAACTGGAGAGAGAAACAACGAATTTTCGAGCTGCCATTCCGCTTGGAAAGAGGATTGCTATTGCCCTGTACAAACTTGGTTCGTCAGCCGAATACAGGACGATTGGCATCGTCTTTGGAGTACATAAATCGAATGTGTGTGAGTGTGTGCTAGAATTTTGCACATTGATTGTAGACAATCTGCTACGAGAATTCATCCACTTTCCTGCAAGCACAGATGAACTATCTGCAGTCATCACACAGTTCGAAGATGATTGGGGATTTCCTCAATGTTGTGGAGCTATTCATGGTTCCCATATTAAGATCAAACCGTCAAAAAGGAATGCCACATGTTACTATAACTACAAGAAATTTTATAGTGTAATTTTACTGGCAGTAGTTCATGCAAGATACAGATTCCTGAATTTCCTAGCCTGCTGGTAAACCTCGCTTTTTCCCTGCATGCCAGCTAATGCAGGGTAATACGGTAATTAAACAATATTATGAAAGTACAAATTTATAAAATCACTAAGACACGCTTTCAGGGTTGTTACGAACAACCTTTTCAATGAGCGGCTGATTGTAATTTTTGAGACAGGCTTAACAACCTCTCTTAGTTTTTATTCAGATAAGTTTTTATTGGTTCTGCCCTTCACGTTAAAACGAATTGTCACATGAATGATCGCACAGCATTTTACAAAAGCAAATTAATTAACTCCATCTACCAAATATTTAGTTGATATTTTAACTCAAAGTTTTGGGGTTCAGAATTCCCTTAATATATTTGACAATTTGTGCATTTCTAACTCTATATTCTTTTTCTCACCTCTTATAATATCTTACTACAGGAATAGATATGTTCAGTGCATTATTGCTCATGATATCCATTGATGGACATATAGTATGTCAGGATGTAACCAACTTTTCAGATGCATTTTTGATGCTTTTTGCATCCTATTAAGTGTTCAATACATGCCACCCTCCATTTGCAAGCTCAACTTTAGAGTTTATTCAAAGGTTTAAAAAAAATTTAATTACTCATACTTTTGCACAATTCCTTGAAGATTGTCCTAAATTTCGTTTCATGGTTATGAACTTTGGTAGGTTTCCGGAAGGGAGCTACCGGATGCTCGCCCCCCCCCCCTCCCCCCAACATCGTTGAAAGTTGGTTAAAATTACTTTTTTGGAGCTTCAATTGTACGAAACTGCCAGTCCCTTTAGTGCTGCAAAGATGGTCTACAATCGCATTTTTAATATTTACACCTAAAATCTCTCCTGCACCAAAAATTGTCTAAAACTGCGTTTTTCCAGCCATATTTCAGAAAGAAAAAGTTCGGCAGATAGCTTCGAACTCCCCTTTCTTAAGCTCAAAGATATGCTGATTGCGTTTTTAAAAATTTAATTTCGAAAAAATGACAGGAAAACTCCCCCCCCCCCCCATTTGTTCTCTTTCTAACAATGCCAAAGGTCGTCTAGCGTGCAATTAGAGAAAAACCAGGTGTGGGCCCCGAATTGCTCCACCCCGTAACACCTCCAAAAGTTGTCTAAAATTGCGATTTCAAAAAAAAAAAAAAAAATAGGATGCGAACCCCCCCCCCCCCCTCACCACTATAATTAGAGTCATAATAACGGCAACAAATGCCACTGATGCAAGCCCAGATAGAAAGATACAGAAAACTTGTTGATCAGGAATTGGCAGAAGTGAAGGCAGAAAATGAAATAATGAAAAAACGCTTGAAAGCTAACCAGCAGCAGGTTTGGAGATTAAAAAGGAAAATGCATTCCTTGAATGAAATAGTAGATCGCATGAAGAAGGACCAGATGATCACTGAAAATGCAGCACTTGTGCTGAATAAAAGTTTTACGGGGGTGCAATTGGACTTCATGTAGAGGGTTTTAAAAAACAACAATGGCAAAATAACAAGAGAGACATACCCACCAGCATTGCGCTCCTTAGCCATGACCATGCAATTTTACGCCACTCGAGCATATGAGTATGTGAGGTCAATTTTTAACTTCGCACTGCCTCATCTCGCCGTTTTGCGACAGTGGTATGCTTCTGTTGACTGAGAACCTGGTTTTTCAGAAGAAGCTCTCCGAATACTTAACACATCGTCGGAGGCTTCAGAGCAAACAAATTTTTGCTCTTTGATGTTGGATGGAATGTCTATAAGGCACCACATTCAAATGATGAACAACTGAAGACAGCTCCTCCACTTCTCCCCCGAGTGTTAACAAGACCTTCTCGGTTTTGGTGGGAGATGTGAAGTGACTTTCCAACGCCAACTGCTAACTTGATTGAAATTTTGACAAAATACAGTAACACCATCAAAATCAACATTTTGTGTACATAATTAAGGCGACAAGGGACCTTCAAATTCATAAAAAATGACAAAAATATCGATTTTTATTTTTTACTTGCTTTTAGTAATCGATATCGTATGCTTTCATGCGAAAAAAAAATTCAATTCCGACCATTTTTAGCGAAGTTATTAACGATTAAAATTTGGTAAACAAAAGGCCACGCCCCCTTTGACAGCTGTCAAAGTTGTAAGCAAATCGAAACTCTCCATTATTTTAAAAAAAACTAATATTACATATGTTTTTTTGAGCAAATTTTCCCAGGAGTATCTTTAACTGTAACCGTAACGTTGTCAGCCTTGTGTTTGTTTACATCGCTGTCTCATACGCTAGTTTCTTTTGCTTTTTTACTTCAGTTTCCTCGCTATTTCTGCCGGATTGTTGTTTTGTTTTTATTTGTTATTTTTAATTATATTTTGTTGTTAGAACTTCAATTGTTAAATTGTGTTATTTTTATAATGCACGCTATTAGTTCTAAGTGGCGGAAGCCCAAAGGCCGACCGTCAAAGAGACGTGCTATAGGTCTTGCAAATTATAAAAAAGGCCTTGAGCAAAAGTCTGCTGTAGATAATAAGTCGGTTACTCAATCAAAAACTGACAATTTTGTGAATGCAAGTAGTAGCCAACCTGAATACACTATTATGAACAATTCGATGTGGAGTTCCCTTCTAACTGAAGTGCCTTGCAGTGAGTGCAAAAACCAAAGCTTGGATGTAATTACTCATCAGTCCTATGGTTCATCTTCAAAAATTGAACTGATCTGCATGTCATGCCAGTATAAATATGGATCGTCATTTTCCAGTGCTCGGGAAAGTAATAGTAGGACTTTTTCTGTGAACAGGAATTTAGTTAGTGCATTTCTGTCAATGGGAAGAGGACATGGATCATTAGAAATGTTTTCAATGATGCTTGGTGTTCCTAACATGGACAGCAAAACTTTTTCGAAGTATGTGGACAAACTTGTCGCACACAATAAGGAAGCAAAAGAAGAAGTATTAAAGCTGTCTCGTGATATGGTGCGCCAAAATTATGAAAATGAGCTCTCGGAAACTTCAGATATTCTTGACATCTGCGTTTCTTACGATGGGACATGGCAAAAGCGAGGACATTCCTCATTATATGGTATAGGCCTCGTAATCGATAACGCGACTGGATTAGTTATCGATTACGAGATACTGAGTAAATATTGTCATGAGTGCACAGTATCCAGGAACGACCTAGGAGTGAACAGTCCAGAATTTCATGTGTGGTATGCGGCTCACAAGGCTGATTGCCAAAAAAATCACACTGGATCCTCTAACAGCATGGAAACATCTGCAGCCGTAATATTGTGGTCAAGATCACTTGATCACAAAATGAGATATACTACCATGCTTTGCGATGGGGATGCAAAATCATTCCATAATTTGAATGAAAAACATGTTTATGGAGCGACTCCAATAATAAAAGAAGAGTGCATAAACCATGTTGCAAAAAGATTAGTAACAGGTTTGAAAAAAACGGTGCAGGAATGGAAAAGTAAAGGTATCACCCTAGGTGGCAAAAAGCGAGGTGCACTAAAAGATGAAACAATAAAGCGACTTCACAACTATTACAGAAATGCAATTAAAGACAATGCGCCTGATGTTGCAAAAATGAAATCTGCGCTTTTTGCTTCTATCTTCCATTTTCAAACTTAGTACGATAGTTTTTGTGATATTGCTTAGTGATGAAAAGGCAACAAGTCTAGCCAGGTGGAATGTAAATCATTACTAAATAAGTTTGATTAGAAATGAAAGGAACAAAAAGACTGAAAAAACATAGCCAATATTTGATATAATGCAGCAATTTGCACTGTGGCATGGCCCTGGATGACAAGTAAATGTTCGGTAACTCAATAAGTATCTACGTAATATTCCAAAAATTGGAATAAAAAATCAAAAAAGTTACACAGAATGCCTTTGTAATACATATATGAAAGGAATTTAACATTCAACCAAAACATATCTACCTGTTTTATAAAATGTAACCAATACTTTGATTTTTCTAGCAACTTCATCTTGTACACGCTTCTGTTCGATTTAAAAAAGCTCAAAACATTCAATATTGCAAAATTTCTCTTATTTTGTAACAGTATATTGAATATACTTCATAATGCAATATAATAAGTGAAATAACGTACAACTTATATGTTAAAAAGTAGTTATTGTCAAAATTTTCCAAAAGTTGCCGTTTTCTCAGATTCAAGTTTTTTGATATTTTACAAATTTCGAAAAGTTCCAAGCGGCTTAATTTTTATTCAATTTATTTAAAACTTTTTGTGTGCATTCAGTATATGTGTAAGATTAATTTGTGCTATCCAACTAAATTTTTCGAAAGTAGGTAACACATTGTAATTGTAAAATTAATCTTCACAATCGTGAATTTTACGATTTTTTTTATAATTTCACTTTTTTTTAAATTTATTATTTTTCACTGTCTGACTACGTAGTTGGTGTTGGGTGGATTCTGTTCCATTGTTTTGACAACCCCCAAAATTTTTATAAAAGCAATATCTCAAAATTTAAGCCGCCTAATGCAATTTTTAAACACGTTCATTTAAAATTTAAATTTTTTTATAAAATTTAAATTTTTTAATTTTTTGAAATAATTTTTGGTACAGTATTATGCATTGCCAAAGTCTATAAGCACACAAATTTTCTATGCAATAGAGCAAAAATTTGAAGAAAACCAAATTTTACTCCCTTGTCGCCTTAAGGTTGATTGCAATTTGAGGAAAATTAAATCAATGATTTTTTTTTTTTTTTTTTTTTTTAAGTATAACTTTGAAGAGAAAATGTTACTTTCAAAAACATAAATGATAAGGAAAATCAATTACAAAATGATTGTAAGTTATTTAACATTTTCGAAACAACATTTTAAAAATACAGTCTTGATTAAAGATAATGATTAAAAATATATTGGTGCAGTAACAAAGTCATGATCAGTAGAAGGTCACAATTGGTAATATGGTCATAATCAATAAATTGTTGGCTCATATTCATTCGTTCAATATGATGGAGTAAAAACGCGGGGTTGTGTAGACATGAACTCTAACATTGAAGATGATGGCGCTCCACCCGCTTCAATTGCACTCATCTTGGTTTGCTTGAATCACGGTTTGCTTGAAAAGCAATCGGAAATTACCTGTGGGGTATTTTTTAATTCATGGGCTCCAAGAAAGGATTTCAGCTCTTCAGATTTTCAGCAGATGCAGAAAGAAAAAGAAAATGAATAATTAAGGGGTCTAAGGACCCTTAACCTTCAAAATTTTCGACTTTCTTGAAAAAATATATGTTATGCATAATTTGATTCTGAACAATTTGATACCTTATTTTTTACCATACGCCAAAAACTTTTCAAGTTATCGTAAAAATGCGTAAACTTTCCCCATAGAGATTTATGTCAATAGCAGCTGTTTAAGCCTCTTTTTCTCAGGTACCGGTTTTTTCGGTTTTCTCGTTTTGCGCGCATGATATCTCACAAAGTTTCTTATATATTTCCGTAAAACTTTTTATACATATTTGTCTGGTATATATTTATGATCTGAACCTAAATTTTAACTAAAAATGAAAGGTAATATTAAAATATATATATATTTTTACCCAAAATTTTGGAAATTTTTGATTATGACTTGTAAAATTTCAAAAAATAAATAATTTTAAAAAAATACATAACTAAATCAAATTCACACTTAATGATTTTTTTAATCTTTTTATTATTTTATTAATTAAAATTGAGTCCAAAGTTTTCCCCCATAAAGCAATTATTTTGGAGTAATTCATTGCATGAATTTGCTTCATGTCATGTAATTTACAAAACAAGACATTGTGAATTACAATGAACATTCACATTTCAATTTTTATATAAAAGCTAGTCAGTTTCTGTGCCCTCTCCTTTTGCCCAGAGCCTACTTGAATAAATATCTGGGTGGGCAAATCATGCATGTAACTTTCAGCAAGATTTTTACAAATGTGCAATACTTCATTCTTCAGCATATGTTAATGTTCAACTCTCCTCAATTAATTTTTAAAGGAAAAGTGAAACTTAAATTCCAGTACATTCACTCTTTCTTAGGCACTTGTACATAATTTTTTGTAATTTTGATTTCGCTATGAAGTCCCTTAAATAGAGTCCCTTATTTAGAAGCAAATACATTGAAGTCCCTATTCAAAGGGACTGGGACCAGAAAAAATTTCCCTTAAATAGAGGTGTCTCTTAAGGGAGGTTTTACTGTACTATCTTAGGATCGGCATCGCTTCAATTAGTGTCGAAAATCGGAGCAGCCACGTGCTGTTTTAAAGTAGAAATTAAATTACAATATTTTCTCCTTAACCCAGAAGGCGCCAAAGCTCCCATTGCGGGAACATCTACTTTTAAATTTAGTAGAATAAGATATTTTAACAAATAATACATGAAAAACTCGGAATGAAACGATTAATTTAAAGCAATGCTAGAAGCGCTTAAAGTTTTTGTTCCCGGAGTGGGAGCTTTGACGGGAACCGGTAGCATTTTTCCTCTATTATGCGCGAGTGCTAACAAAAACGAAAGGAATGCTGCTAGGCAGAAAGGGGCAACCTACATCACGAAGCACGTGTGTACCCCTTTCTGGGTCTTTTGAAAAAGGATTCTTGGAACTTTGTTTTGTGAATAGTTAATGTTTCTACCATTCTCAAGATAGTTTGACCGAAAATAGTATTGTATTTTTCCTTCTCTTGCAAATTTATCCTTTTGACAGAATTAGCTTTCAAATGTTGAAATCTTTATCTATAAGAAAAACAATACCTGTTAAATTTTTAACAGTGCAACAAGCTTAGGAGTATTTTAATACTCTAGATTCTGATAAATATTCAGATGAAGGTAGTATTTTGGCGACCGCAGAAGGTTATCCACTAAACTTACAAGTTTATGTTGGAAAAAACACAGCAAAGAAGGACAGTAGACCTCTGGGAACAAGAGTTGTTTTGGATTTAATTCACTGTATCGAAAATCCTCGAAAGCATTAAATTTATATGGACAAATTTTTTACTTCCATAGAATTGCTGGAAGAAATGAAAAATCGAGAGTTTCGCGCTACAGGAACTATAAGAGAAATAGACTAAAAGACTGACCTCTCACTAAAAGTACTTTACTAGTAAGAAATGAAAGAGAGTGTTTCGAATCCATTCAAACTAAGAACTTATGTGTCGTAAAATGGAAAGACATCAAAATTGTATGCTTAGCGTTGAATTCTGAGACAGAAGCTTCCTTAGGAACAGCCAAAAGGAGGTGTTCTGAAGAAAAAAAGAGAAAAGATTTGCCTCAACCACATTTAATTTCCTCATAAAATAAACATATGGGTGATGTGGATCTCTTAGATCGATTTCTAAGCACGTACAGACCTCGTATCAAAACGAAAAAATGGTAGTGGTCTTTTTTTACAAATACACTGAACATTGCTGTTGTAGCAGCCTGGAGGATTCACAGAGAGCTCAAGGGCGAAATGACACAAGTAACGTTTCTAAGGGATATAACTACAGCCTTAATGAACAGTTCAAAGGAAGATTTCGTAAATCCCCAGTCGGGGCCTTGCGGACCAGTGAACTCTTCTGTACGTTTTGATGGAGTAAACCATTTCCTTATCAGCGCGGAAAAACAATCTCGATGTAAATACTGTAAAAGAACACTTGAACCAAGTGTAAAAAATGCGATGTAATGCTGCATCAAAATTGTACTACATATTTTCATAAAAGGAATTAAAGATTGATAAAATAGGTAAGTTCTTTTTTTATATAGTTCGTTTACTTTTAGTGCCTCTCTTTTCGCGCGAAATGCAAATGAAATATAGCTCCCATTTTGAAAGAGAATAAGCACAGATACACGTATGTACGCAATTTTTGTGATGGATTTACATGTTTCTTCGTAAAAGAACAAGAATATAATGTTTGAGACGCGGCTGTTTTAAAACGCGATAGGAAAAAGAAGTAGAAACGAAACCGAACGCGGAAGAAACGCTGTTGAGACAGAGGATGTTTATATGTAGTTTATATAGCGGCGTTTAATGGGTTAATATACATGAAATTATCATTCTACAAAATAAAATAAAGGAAAAATAAGTTTCATAAATGAACTTACGATTTAAAAATAAAATAAAAAAAGGAACTAGTTTGCGCAAGAAGTGCGAACCTTGGTGATGCGAAAGTATTTTATTGCAATTTGTTGTGCTCATCTTATTATCATTTTAATTGTCTCCCAAACGAAACAAATACAAGTAATTTCTTTCTCCCCCCCCCCTTTTCATTATAATCGTTAATTACAGCTGTTTTTTTGCTTTCTTCGCTTGTTGAGCACACTTGCTGCAACAATCTTTTGACATCTGCTTTTGAACAGTTGCCGCCAAAAAAACTCACGCAAGTTTACTTTTGCCGAACCTTATATTCTCTGTCATTGAGAAGAATTTTCGGAATTTTTGCTCACATGTCTTGTTATATTGTTGATGTTGGAAGTAGATAATCATATCATAATTTCTCCGTCTTTTATCTTTGCTAAAATGCAGTTACTGTAACTGAAAAACCTCATTCCAGTGCAGAAACTGCATTGGTAGAGAATTTGAGAAATAATGATGTGGCTATTTCTGATCTGGAAGCTACTAGTCACAGTTGTTACAATTGTTGAAGATGTTTCTGAAAATGAAATTAACTGTGATGGGGAAAAGGAAGCAACCAATGAAGGAGGATCAATTCAATAAAGCTTCTAACAATGGGGCAGCAAATACTAAGAAAAAAAAATGGGTACAAAATGGGGTTCCAAACAGATTGGATATCAAAATTTCCTTGGATAAGATGTGAAATAAATGATGGCAAGGAATTCATTAACTGTCAATTATGTAAAGACAATTTATCCAGCAACCCAAAATACAAAAGTTCCCCTTGGGTAACGCGTGGCATAGCAACAGTGCGTTTAGATAAAAAAAAAAAGAAGAAAAAAGGAGCATTCTACATCTACCATGCACAATACTGCAATTTCTGTTGAAACAGCGTCTATTAATGGCACTAATTCAAAATGCTCCAAAGATTCACTAATGTTTATAGCAGTAATATCTGTAATGAAGTGTTTGAATTTTTTGATTCAGCACAACATTCCTCATATCACAGTGTTCCGCCCTTTCATCGAGTTTTGTATTGAAGAACTGGAATCTCCTTCGCTAGCGCCATTGAAAAAGTCGGATAGTGCGACCCCTTCGTTTACAAATTATGAAGCGATAAAAGAATTTCTTTCGTCAATGGCATCAACCCAAAAAGATAATGTTATGGGAGCCATTAAAAGCAGTCCATATTTTTCGTTGATGGCGGACTAAACTACAGACATCAGTACCAGAAAACATCTTGCTGTGTCAGCTAGATCTCATCAAAAACAACCCTGTAGTAAACATTTCCCCGCCAAGAAAACCTTTAACTTTTCCAAACAAAAAAGAAAACCTGCATCCTAAACCCAAAAACTCTCAGCCATAAAAAGTTATGATATCTAGTTTGCCCGCCAAGTATCTGCCAAACTATCATCCTCCCTCTTCTCCTTTTTCATCACAGCTACTTCCATTAGAACCTCCTCCCACCTTCAACTCCTCAGAAATATGTATAGGTCTTTTAAATTGTTTATCTTGTTTGGCGGGAAGCTTTTCAAAGTGAAGTGGTTGCTTGGTGAGCAAAAAGCTTCCCGCCAAACAAGATAAACAATTTAAAAGATCTATCCATATTTTCCAGACAAATACGAAATGGAATTCAAGGTCTTCAGTTCCTCAGGGAACGAGAATTATGTGCTCGTAAATTCTAATTTTTTCTTTGTGTTTATATTCTAATAAATATTGGTTACGTAAAATTTGATAAAATTACCAATTCATTTATTCATTCTACAGTGCTGCCATCTATCTATGTAACTAATATGTGAAAATCTAAAATCTGCATTAAAATAAAACCGGAAACCCATTCTGCTAAATTAAATGAATAATAA
Source organism: Uloborus diversus (assembly GCF_026930045.1). NCBI lineage: Eukaryota > Metazoa > Arthropoda > Arachnida > Araneae > Uloboridae > Uloborus > Uloborus diversus. The sequence goes on along the minus strand of NC_072739.1, from coordinate 43,932,593 downwards.
TCATTGAATCATTACTTTTTTGTTTACTTGATAGAAATTTAAAAAAAAAAATTTTTTGTGCAAAAACTTTTTAACTGTTATGAGTAATATTTTACTGATTTTATTTATAGACTTTAAACTATTAATATTTATCTAACTTTTACTTGTATTTAGAGTAAAACAATTACATTGTCAAACTATTTTTATTTTATTGTATTGTAATTTTTTTTATAAATGTGAGTTGCATTCAAGATTAAGTTACGAATACTGCAACTTTTGGAGGGACAAAGTAAGTAGTAATGCCAATTCTCACAACTTGAACCTTCATTAGTTCATTCGCATTAATGAACTTTACAAGTCTGCTGCAATGTTAAATATTTTTCCAATTATTTCATGTTGTGCCTACACTTTCGTGAGGGGGACATTTTCCAAAATAAAACTGAGCTCCCAAATCACCAGATTAGTTGCCCCCCGAGCCCGTTTACCTTGTCGTGGTGGAGGGGCTTGCGGTGTGGTGAGTTCGGGGCGAGCTCTTGGGAGGAGTAGTGAACCCCCAGTTGCTCAAACAGAATATCGGGGGGAAGGGACTTTTTGTTCCCTTCCTTCCCTAATCACACTTACCAAATTCAGAGAAAAACCCCTAAGCCAAGGTGTCTCTACCGTGCCCGTGGCTGCGTGGTACCGGGGGTAGTCGGTGCCTCAAACGGTTGACGTCAGGGATAGCAGGCGAACCCTGGTGTAAAAGCCTTACCCCTGTGCAGGGGGGCTACACAGGGGCTAACCCCAGTTTTTCCCCTCAATTCCCAGGTTAATTTATGGATGATATCATAAAGAATACCTCTCCCCCTTGTGGGAAGCGTCAGAATGAACCGCTAATATCTGCTAAATTTTTTGGCATTAAAAGAAATGAAAACCTTACATTTACTGCTGTTTCCCCTTACCTTATTAACAAAGCTCTTGTAAATCTCATCGGTGACTTTCAATCATGCCCTGTTAGACCATACATTCCTAACCCGCTAAGGTGCTTCAAGTGCCAGCGCTTTGGGCATTCCAAGCTGTTATGCCGTGGTACAGAAACTTATGCCAAATGTTCTGAGGCCGGCCATGATAGCAATAAATGCAAAAAGGAATTCAAATGTGTCAACTGCAGAGGAGACCACCCCTCTTACTCTAGAACGTGCCCTAAATGGCTCTCCGAAAAAGAAATCCAAGTAATCAAAACCACGCAGAATATATCATACCCCGACGCAAGAAAAATTGTCCAGTCTCGTAAGCCTTCAGCTGGACTATCATATGCTGCAGCAGTAAGAAAAGTATTCAATTCCACAAGTACACAAACAGATCCTCAAGTAAACACAATAACCAGCGCTAAATCAACAAACTCTCCTAAATCAAAAAATAAACAGCTTAATACTCCTAAGCGTCAACAAAAAAAATAGTAACGAAATTAAAATACAAAGTACACAAAACCCCAGCACAAGCTACTCAGCTAAACTAATTTCGAACAAACCAAATGATCAAAAGCAAAAGAAAACAATTGAAAAAAAGAAAATTATCCAAACGCGAGCAAAAATTGGGGTAGCCTCTAAACAGAGGCCCCCAACATTCCATACCTTTAAAAAAGAGGACTTTTTACTTTCTAGCAAGAAAGTAAACTTGACGAAATCATTAATTGAAAAATCTCAACAACTGCCTCCCGAAGAGGAGGACGAGGATGTTGATGTTGAAGATCTTCCGCCATCCGACGATGAAGGGTGGACGGACCATCCTCCTTCTTAAATCACTCTCTCTTCTTCCTGCCGTTTCTCCTTCCTTTTCTCATCTTGGCCGTGAATATTCTTGCTTGGAATTGTCAGAGTTACTCCAATAATGTCACGGAGATCAAAGATCTTGTCGAATATCACCAACCGGCTATATTCTGTCTGCAAGAAACATTTATGTCCCCTGCTGATAGACCGAGGTTGAAAGGTTTTGACATATACCGCAAGGACTGCTTGTCAGGAGACCGTCGTTGTGAAGGAGTGGCATTGCTAATCTCTAATAATTATGCATCTAGCCAGCTCAATATCAACACATCCCTGCAAGCAGTAGATGCGCGCGTTCACCTTCACTCACTGTTCAGTTTGTTCAGTATATATCCCACCTTCTTATGACTTGAGAAGCGTGGAGTTGCAGACACTGGTTGATCAACTTCCTCCTCCATTTGTCATCTTAGGGGATTTCAATGGCCATAATCCTGACTGGGGGAGTCCAGACTCCAACAGTAGACGCTTAATACTTGAAAATTTTATTGGAGACAATGACCTTTGCGCTTTTAATAACATTGAAAACACTTATTTTCATCTTCCTACCCAGACTTACCATGCCATCGATCTTGTAATATGCTCACCTTTTCTGCCACGTTGGGATTTCCAGGTTGAGAGTGGTCTCTACACCAGTGGCCACTTTCCGACCTGGATAACCTTTTCTGGACGCTGCAGCTATCAGCAGCATCAGCAAAGCCGACTTCGCATTGATCGAGCTGATTGGGCAGCATTTACCCAGTTGGCAGTAATAACATCGGAAGACGTGACTGATATTGACATCGATGTAGCGGTAAAGCGAGTAACTGACATTATCTTAAATGCAGCGAACGCTGCTATACCAAGAACCTCTAAAGGAAAGATCAAATTTCCTAAGCCTTGGTGGAACTTTGATTGTCAGGAGGCTCATAAGCAACAAAAAAAGGCATGGAACACATTTCGTCGTTATCCAACCACACAAAATCTCGTGGCACTTAAACGAGCTCGTGCTGAAGCTCGAAGGATTCGACGGAAGAGCCAGCGGGACTCGTGGCAGACCTATGTCAGCACAATCACGACGTCCACCCCATCAAAGACCGTATGGGGTAAAATAAAAAAAATCGTTGGCAACTACAATACATCTTGTGCTCCCATTCTAGAAGAAAACGGCAATATTATATCTGATCACAAAGAGGTGGCTAACTGCATAGGGACTCATTTAGCAGAAGTCTCCAATGCAAATAACTATTGTTTTATGTTTTTAACTATTAAATCACATAAAGAACAAAGAGTTCTAGATTTTAATTCAAACATTTCTATTCATTACAATGAAAAATTTACCTATCACGAACTAAATACTGCCTTACAAAAATCAAAAAACACATCACCAGGCCGAAATGAAATTCACAAGAGCATGCTAAAAAATGTTAAAAAATCTAAGCAGGTCTTCATTGGAAAATATTCTGCAGCTTTTCAATAGAATTTATTTTGAACACCGATTCCCAAAATCGTGGAGTCAAGCAATAGTAATTCCTATCCTTAAACCAAGTAAACAATCTGATAAACCTGAGAGCTATAGACCTATAGCTCTCACTAGTTGCCTATGTAAAGTCATGGAACGGATGGTCAACGCCAGACTGATGCACAGTCTGGAGTCACAACATCTTATATGCTCATATCGAAGTGGATTTAGGCGAGGCAGATGCACAATAAACAACTTCCTGCTTCTCGAAACATCAGTAAGAGAAGCTTTTCTCAAACGAAAAAAACCTTTGAGCGTATTTTTCGATATTGAAAAAGCATATGACCGTACTTGGAGATATGGGATCCTCAAAACCCTGCACGAGTATGCATTGCGAGGTAATCTACCCATCTTTCTTTCCAACTTTCTAAAACAACGTTCTTTTCGTGTACGTGTCAAGTCGGTTCTGTCGGATACCTTCATTCAAGAAGAAGGAGTACCTCAGGGAAGTGTATTAAGCGTAACTCTATTCTTAATAGCAATCAATAGCTTAATTGAACAATTGCCCCCTACTGTAAAAGGTACGATGTTCATTGATGATTTTCAAATTTCTTTCTCATCAACGAGCATGAGTATCATTGAAAGATTGAGCATGAGTATCAAGAAAGAATTCTGTATCCACTTCTGCCGTAAAAGAGGGCTTCACACTGATCCAAATCTTCTCCTCAATAATCAACCAATAGCTGTAAAAGATCAAGGGAAATTCCTTGGTCTCACACTTGACAATAAACTTAATTTTATGCCGCATATACAAGAGTTAAAAAAGAAATGTTCATTAAAATTAAATATCCTTAAAGTCTTAGCGAACACTTCTTGGTGTGCGATACAGAGTCTCTGTTAAGAATATACAGGGCTCTAATACGCTCAAAACTTGATTACGGATGACAAATTTACGGCTCTGCTGCAAAAGCCTATTTGAAAAGTCTGGATCCAATACATAATCAGGAACTGCGCATCTGCACAGGAGCATTTTGAACATCGCCTATCAACAGTCTTCATATCCTTGCACACGAACAATCTCTAAACAATTGACGCCTCAAACTTTCTTTAAATTTTTACTTCAAAACAAAACCCTGCACCAATCACCCACTACATCTCCATATTTTTAATCCATCTAATGTTGCTTTATTTCTACACCGGCCTTCGATGACCCAAACATTTGGGATCCGAATGCGTCGGGTTCTCTCAGACCTGCAGCTATCACCTTTCAAAACCGTCAACACAATAAAACTAATTGAACCATGGTGCGAAGTCATACCTTCTACAATCAATGATTTCTCAGAATTACCAAAACAAACTACCGCTAATATAGTTTATCAACAAGTCTTTCATGAGATCAAAAGCAAGTATGCCGGCTATAAACACTTTCACTGACGGATCAAAAGCAAACGATCACGTCGGCTTTTCTACAATAGTTGATGGTCACGTTATGGCAGAAAAATTAAACACATCTTGCTCGGTATTTACAGCAGAAATAAAAGCTAAATTTTCATCTCTAGAATCAATAGCCCAATCTGTTTATTGAAAGTGGGTGATATTCACTGACTCAAAGAGTTCATTGGAAGCCATCACTCATTGCAATAATAACAGCCATCCTATAGTCATCCAGTCATATCTTTTATACAAAAACCTTATGCAAAATAATTTTCAAGTTACCTTTTGTTGGATCCCTGGTCATGTGGGCACTGCAGGCAACGAGGCAGCCGATTCAGCTGCCAGAGCTGCAAGTATCCTGGTGGTTAATAGTGTCCCTTTCGATGATATCAAAAACGCCATCGTTGTAAGCCTCAACACGTATTGGCAGGGGACTTGGAATTCAGAAATCCAAAATAAATTGCATTCGATCCAGCCCTCCACTAGAAGTTTCGAATCATTAAATATCACCAGGAGAGAACAAGTCTTATTAGCTCGACTTCGCATTGGACATACCAGATTCACCCACAAATATTTCTTATTCCATGAACCAGTTCCAACATGCATTACATGTGATGTAAATCAGACAGTGTTGCACATTTTATGCAACTGCAACTTGCTAACCTGCTATGTTATAAATATTTTAATAATTTTAACCCATCTTTGAAGGAGTTGCTGGGGGAGCCGCCCCATCGCAATTTGTACTCCTTCCTCCAGGAGATTGGATTCTCCTTTTTAATTTAGTGTTTGTCACGTCATTATGTGATTTCGACCTTTCCTTATTTTTCAAGATATTGTTTCGTCCATTTTCTCTTTATCTTCAAATTGTTTATATGTTTTTAACACATGTGTTTTTATCGGCTGCTTTTTTTTTTAATACTGGTACTTGAAGTTTTATGCTTTCTTCTTCAGAATATGCTTTTATTTACTTTACTCTTGAATGAAAAATAAATAGCATATAATGAAAAATCGTTTGGCGCAGCGTAGCCCTCAAGGGCTCTTGCGCCATAAAAATCAAATCAACCAACCAACCAACGTAACAATCTCTGTTTACATTTTGAAAGTTACTTAGTATCATAAAAATAAATTATTAATGGTTGTACCACATCTATAAAACAACTTTCATAAAACTTAAGTGATGTTCCTATTGATGTGATGCATAAGAAAATCAGTTATCAATAATTTCCAAGACAATTTGATTAGACCAGATCACTAGATATATAGTTTTAATCTAAATTTGAAAATTATGAGTTGATACTGAGAGTTTCTTCCTTTTAATTTCATGACTGTAATACACGCAGTAGTACATGGTTTAATTACGTCACAAAAGTGTCTTCAGGTTCACTCCAAACCCGTTTGTTTAGGAAGAAGAAATTCGCAATTTACCCAACTTATCTTTCACCCAATTATAAAATACCACCATGCGCTCATCTAATAGGGGGTCATTAAGTGTTCTTTAAAAAGAAAAAAAAAAGTATGTTGCATTATTGTCAACAAATTTGCTGAATCGGGAATTTCAGAAGCTCATGTTCTTCTTTTTTGGCGGGGGGGGGGGTATTCATGATTTTGGAGGGGGATGCATCCTTGCTCTTGGGGGGGGGCACCCTTTATGTTGACCTCCTATTGCCCCCCCCCCCCCCCCCCCGAGTGCCTTTTTACTTCCCAAAAAGTGCCCCTTTTTTCTATGAAAAATGCCCTCTCTGAGAAATTTACCCTGCCCCTTTTTGAAAAAAATGTGAACACTAATGATGAAACCAGCTCCAGCAGTACTTTGAGGACCCCAATGCCTGCAGAGAAAGTATTCGCAGTAGAGATGAATTCGGGCTCATTTTTGAAAGCCCAGGCCCGCCCGAGCCCGAAAACTTGTAGCCGAGCCCGCCTGAGCCGAACTTACGATTTAAGTTGTATAAAACTACTGTATATTAATAGATAGCTAGAACTTAAGCATGCATAGTGTTAAGTGAAAGGAATGTGAATTCTTCGACAGATGGCAGCACTACGTAAGACGATGGAAGGCTCGCTGAGAGCACGAGAAATACCAAGTGATGTCACAAGGCTCCACGTAGAAATTATCGAATCGTATCAGCTCGGTCTGTTGCAAAGGCGGCTAGCAGCCTATCACAATCGTTCCCGCCACAATTCCTTGAAGATTGTCCTAAATTTCGTTTCATGGTTATGAACTTTGCAAGTTTCACGGAAGAGAGCTACCTGACGCTCGCCCCCCCCCCCCTTAAACATCGTTGAAAGTTTGCTAAAATTACGTTTTCCGAGCTGCAGTTGTACGAAACTGCCAGTCCCTTTAGTGTTACAAAGATGTTCTACGATCACATTTTTAAGATTTAAACTTAAAAAATTCGCGGAGCCCCCAAATCTCTCTTGCACAAAAAATCGTCTAAAACTGCGTTTTTGCAGTCATATTTCAGGAAGAAAAAGTTCGAGAGATAGCCCCGAACTCCCCATTCTCAAGTTCAGTCAAAGATATGCTGATTGCTTTTTTAAAAGTTCAATTTCGAAACACGGACAGGAAAACGCCCCCCACCCCAAATTTGTTCTCTCTCTAACAATGCCAAAGATCGTCTAGTGGTCAGTTTTAAAAGTACAATGTAGAGAAAAACCAGGTGTGGGCCCCGAATTACTCCATCCCGTAACACCTCCAAAAATTGTCTAAAATCGCGATTTCGGAGCAAAGTTTTCAAAAAAAAAAAAAAAAATCAGAGACGAGCCTTCTCCCCACCCCACCACCACTATAATTAGAGTCATAATAACGGCAACAAATGCCACTGATGCAAGCCCAGATAGAAAAATACAAAGACTTGTTGATTAGAGGTTCGCAGAAGTGAAGGCAGAAAATGAAATAATGAAGAAACGCTTGATAGCTAACTAGCAGCAAGTTTGAAGATTAAAAAAGAAAATGCATTCCTTAAATGAAATAGTAGATCGTATGAAGAAGGACCAGAGGATCACTGAAAATGCAGCACTTGTGCTGAAGAAAAGTTTTGCGGGGGTGCAATTGGACTTCATGTAGAGAGTTTTAAAAAACAAGTATGGCAAAATAACAAGAGAGACATACCCACCAGCATTGCGCTCCTTTGCCATGACTATGCAATTTTATTCCACTCGAGCATATGAGTACGTGAGGTCAATTTTTAACTTCGCACTGCCTCATCTCGCCGTTTTGCGACAGTGGTATGCTTCTGTTGACAGAGAACCTGGTTTTTCAGAAGAAGCTTTCCGAATACTTAACACATCGTCGGAGGCTTCAGAGCAAACAATTTTTTGCTCTTTGATGTTGGATGGAATGTCTATAAGGCACAACATTCAAATGATGAACAACTGAAAACAGCTACTCCACTTCTCCCCCGAATGGTAACAAGACATTCTCGGTTTTGGTGAGAGATGTGAAGTGACTTTCCAACGCCATCCTACTGCTTGAAAAGCAATTGGAAGCTAACTGTGGGGTATTTTTTGATTCATGGGTTAACTGGAAACGAAAGAGCCAACTTAGTGAACGAATGTTTACAGTACCTCCACGATGCATACATCAAAACTCCATCGATTACTTTTGATCTGGGAGAAAAAACGTGAAATTTGCTAACCCGTGAAGGTTAGGATATTTTGTAAAAAATTTTAAGTGTGGGAACCTTTTTGGTGTGGAGGCCCCGGGGCAGTGGCCTCGCCTGCCATCCCCTAAATCCGGCCCTGCAGAGCCCATTCATTGATTTTCTTTCAACTTTTTTGTTATTATTGCCTTGTATGTATTATCTGGATTCTCTTCCAGGCAACAAATGAGGTGTAATATAGAATAAAATACATGCTAAATTCACTTGATCGGTGTGAACCTATTCCCCCTTCTTCAATGGAAGGTAAGTTTTCATTTCCTCCATTTGGTTGGTTGGTTGGTTTATTTGATTTTTATGGTGCAAGAGCACTTGAGAGCTATACTGCGCCAAACGATTATTAATTATATGCTACTTATTTTTCATTCAAGAATTAAGTCAGCTAAGTAAAAGTAAGCATCTCTGAAGTAAAAAGCATAAAACTTCAAGTACTAATATTTTTAAAAAGAGAGCCGTTAAAGACATTTAAACAAATACAATATAAAGAAAAAATGGACGAAACACTATCTTGAACGACATGGAAAGGACGAAATCACATAATGACGTAACAAACACTAAATTAAAAAGGGGAATCCAATCTCGTGGAGGAAGGAGTACAAATTGCGATGGGGTGGTCCCCCCAGCAACTCCTGCTAAGATGGATTAAAATCATTAAAATACTTAAAACGTATATGATTAAAATTTGGCCAGTTGCATAAAATATGCAACACTGACTGATTTACATAACATGTAATGCATGTTGGACCTGATTCACGACATAAGAGGTATTTATGGTTGAATCTGGTATGGTTCAATAAGAAGTCGAGCAATAATAAGACTTGTTCTCTCCTGGTTATTTGTAATAATTCGAAACCTCTAATCGAGGGCTGGATCGAATGCGATTTATTTTGGTTGGTTCGTTAGTTTGTTTATTTTTTATGGCGCAAAAGCCCTTCAGGGCTATACTGCGCCAAACTTTTTTTTGGAATAAAATCATAGATAAATATAAGAGTAAGCGTGTTTTCAGGTGAAAGGTATAAACATAGTTAGTTTAAAATAATTAATAAAAAACAAGTAGACATTAAAAACATTTAAATAACGTATGAAATAATATGTTGGCAAAACAGCTTGAATAACAAGAAAACGACAAATCACATTTTAACGGCACAAACACTAAATTAAAAGGGAGAATCCAATCTCCTGGAGGAAGGAGTATAAATTTCGATGGGGTGCGTCCCCAAGCAACTCCTTCAAAGAGGGGTTAAAATTATTAAAATATTTAAAACGTGTTTGGTTAAAATTAGGGCAGTTATTTAAAATATATAACACTGTCTGATTCACATTACATGTAATGCACGTTGGAGCTGGTTCGCGACATAAGAGGTATTTATGAGTGAACCTTGTGTGACCAATGCGAAGTCGAGCTATAATACTTGTTGTCTCCTGGTAAGTTGTAAAGATGTGAAACCTTTAGCCGAAGGCTGGATGGAATGCAATTTATTTTGTGTTTCAAGATTCCAGGTCCGTTGCCAATGCGTGTTAAGACATTCAGAAATTAACTTTTTAATGTCATGAAAAGGGACAGTGTCATCAACCAGGATACTTGCGGCTCTGGCAGCTGAATCGGCTGCTTCATTGCCTGCAATTCCCACATGACCAGGGACCCAACAGAAGGGAACATGAAATTGGTTTTTTATAAGATTTTTGTATAAATGATATGACTGCAGGACAATAGGGTGACTGTTATTAATGCAGTGAGTGATGGCTTCCACTGAACTTTTTGAGTCAGTGTATATCACCCATTTTTTGTAACTGGATTGGGCTATCAGGTTAATCTACAAGTGTTTGCAATTCCACGCTTCTCAAGTCGTAAGAAAGTGGAATATATACAGAACAAACTGAGAACAGCGAGTGAAGGTGAACGCGCGCAGCTACTGCCTGCAGGGACGTGTTGATATTGAGCTGGCTAGATGCATAATCATTAGCGATTAGCAATGCCACTCCTCCACAACGACGGTCACCTGACAAGCAGTCCTTGCGGTATATGTCAAAACCTTTCAACCTCGGTTTATCAGTGGGCGATAGGAATGTTTCCTGCAGACAGAACATGGCCGGTTGGTAATATTCGACAAGATCTTTTATGTCTGTGACATTATGCGAGTAACACTTACAATTCCAAGAAAGAATGCTCAGGGTCATGGAGAAAAAAGGAAGGAGGAACGGCCGAAAGAAGGGAGAGCGGCTCAAGAAGGAGGACAATTTATTTTGGATTTCTAAATTCCGAGTCGCCTGCCAAGGCGTGTTAAGGCTTACAACAAAGGTGTTTTTAATATCTTCAAAAGGGACACTATTATCGACCAGGATACTTGCAGCTCTGGCAGCTGAGTCGACTGCCTCATTGCCTGCAATGCCCACATGACCAGGGATCAAACGAAAGTTAACTTGAAAATTATTTTGCATAAGGGGTTTTATATAAAAGATAAGACTGGATGACTAAAGGATCGCTATTATTATTGCAGTGAATGTTGGCTTTCACTTGAACTCTTGCAGTCAGTATAGATCACCCACTATTTGTAAACGGATTGGGCTATTGATTGTAGAGATGAAAATATAGCTTTTATTTCTGAAGTAAATACCGAGAAAGATGTGTTTAATTTTTCTGCCGTAACTTGACCATTAATTATTGTGGAAAAGCTGACGTGATTGTATGCTTTTGATCCGTCAGTGAAAATGACTTATAACCCGAGTACTTGCTTTTGATCTCATGAAAGACTTGTTGATAAACTATATCTGTAGTTAGTTTGTTCTGGAATTTTGAGAAGTCATTGATTATAGAAGGTATTACTTCGCACCATGGTTTAATTAGTTTTATTGTGCTGACAGTTTTGAAATCTGATAGCTGTAGGTCTGAGAGTATCCGACGCATTCGGTTCCCAAATGTTGGGTGTCATCGAAAGATGATGTAGAAATGAAACAACATTACATGAATTAAAAATATGGAGATTTAGTGGGTGATTAGTGCAAGGTTTTGTTTTGAAATAAAAATTTAAAGAACATTTAAGATGTCTGTTGTTTAAAGATTGTTCATGTGCAAGAACATTCAGACTTTTTATATGAGAGGTTCGGAAGCATTCTGTGCATATCGCATTGCCTGATTATATATTGGATCCAGGGCTTTTAGCCAACTGGGTAAATGCTGCCCAATCAGCTCGATCAATGCGAAGTCGGGCTTGCTGATGCTGCTGATGGAAGCAGCGTAAAGTAGAGGTTATCTTGATCGGAAAGTGGCCACTGGAGTAGAGACCACCCTCCACCTGGAAATCCCACCGTGGCAGAAAAGAAGGTGAGCATATTACGAGATCGATGGCATGGTAAGTCTGGGTAGGAAGATGAAAATATAGATTTAAATATTTCGCTCAAATGTGTTTTTTCAATTTAGTTTGTGTATTTCTCACCTGTAAAATGTTCTATAATTGTAAATAATATTAAGGGTTTTTTTTTTTTTTTTTTTTTTTTTGCTATGTACTCATTACTTATTTTTATACAGCAAATGAAATGTAGTTCTTTTTTCTTTTCGTCAAGTGTTTAATTATAAAATATAGAAAAGATTGCATGACTTTTCAAATATTGAAAAATTAAATTGTTAGAGTGGATCATTTCATCAATTAACTCAAAATTGTATTTCAGTTTCAAATCGAGTACACTGGGTAAGGTATAACATATTTTTCGAAGCTAACCATTAAAAAAAATGGCAGTAACAATAAAATGCATAGTTTGCATGCATGAAAATAACGAATTTTAAAAAGCTTTACGAAAAAACGATATCTGCCACTTTTATTATATAGAAAAGAGCATTTCAAGCAAAACTTTCAAGGGTGAAACTTAGTATAAAGACGATGTCGTTTTCGAGATTTCATTTCAGATATTCAACCGATATTTTGAAGTCTTTTTCTTAGAAGATAAAGGCTTCAGACGTAGTAATTTTTGCTGCTGGCTTTGGAGTTGGAGCAATTGTAGGGTATTATGCCCATAAGATATTGAGTAAGCCTGAGCGAATGCCAGGAGAAAATAGGAGGATGGATAAAGTAGGAGATAAGAAAACGAAAGAAAGAATGCCAGAGGTATTCTTTGTTGTCATCCATAAATTAACATGAGAACTGAGGGGGGAAAATAGGGTCTGGCCCCTGTGTAGCCCCCCTGCACAGGAGTAAGGCTTATACACCAGGGTACCTACCCACCTGATATCACTGCTACCCCCCCACACCACGACAAGGTAAACGGACACGGGGGGGGGGGGAATTGATCATTAATTATTGTAGCAAAGCCGACGTGATCGCTTGTTTTTGACCCGTCGGTGAAAATAGAATTGTATTAAGAATATTTGCTTTTAACATCATAAAAGATTTGTTGATAGACTGTATCGGCAGTAGTTTGTTTAGATTGAAACGGATAGTTTTTTTTTTTTTTACGGCATGGCTTTATGCTAAATGCATTGTTTTACACTGCCGATTTGTTTAAACTATCGGTTATTTCTTTTATATTTCCTCTAGCACCAAATTAATTTTTTTAAGGCATTTATTTCATTTTTTTCCTTATTAAAATGAATAGAAATTCTTTTAAATGGCATGGAATTTTTTTTTTTCGGTGCTGCCTGCAGTCTGAAATTTAGTGTGCTATCAATTTTTCTTCTAAATTACGGTTTTTGATTCTCACTTTTATTTGGGCCGCCACTGATTTTGCCAAGATCCCTGAAAAAACGACTCCTGCAACAATGAACCCGCGGTATAAATACTTCAATCTCTTGACATACTCTGGACTTTTGAGTCTGAAGAGGTGGCTTTGAAATTTCTCGCTGAAATTGGTGTTGCCCCAGATCCCAAGAATTGCCGCCATGTCCAATTTGTGGGATCAAACTGTTGCCTCCAAGAACATACATAGGAGGTATTTGTTCTAGTATGCTTGTCGTCGCTACAATAAGAAGGTATATCTGAACCCTTGAATTCATATATTCTCACTTGGATTTCATCGCTCCACCTTTGTTGACTTGTTTTAGATTTCATCTGGGCACAATACCTTTCTCGATGGTATCGTGTTGAGAGTCTCTTTCCTCTATAAGCAACCTCTCTGTAGGTGATGGAAGAAGTGCGAATGTTTCGGATGCAGCAACCCAACCTTCTCTTCTGAGACAATCGTCAACTTCTTCTCTTACCTGCGAGAGATTGCAGAGTCTTAGCCTCTTATCACGCTAAACTCTTGGGTGGGGGGGGGGCGGTAAAACCATCCTCCTCGATGAGACCTTTTTCACCCAGAGGAAGTATCACCGGGGAAGAAAAACTTAAAACATGACCCAAACTGTTTTGGGAATATTTTGCACGTACGCCGATTCGTTTCCCATTTTCAATTCACTTTGTTGTGTATATGTTTCCTGTTTTTTTGTATTTAGAGAACATAAGGAGGGGCTATTCTTCCTCGTGGAGAGCAAAGCGAAATGTCATTTGTGGTCCCTCGTTAAAAAACAGTCACCCGTATACTCGTTTCCTGTGTACCGATGAGGGCAAACAATACTATAATGTTGATAAGTTGTTTACTGACGAGGTCCACAAAACCACCAACCATAGCAAGGGGGAATATGTACACCGCAATGATGCTACAAACACCATTAATCCACTCGAAAATGAAAACCGTATACTGGAGCAGTCCCTTAAGTCGCATAAAATGCTTCGCCAATATATGGCGTTGCATTATTATCGACGCTTGCGGCTGAGGGATTTGCCCAGTATGGGTGCTTGTTTGGACTAGTTCCTGGGGGACATTGTGGCTGTATATCCGGGGTGGTAGAGGGGCTAACTATTCGACACACTGTTGAGCCGACTCCAGCGAGTGAGGGGGATTGACGATCTCATGTCTAGGCGCAGGGCCCCAAAGTGTGCCCAGGATTATGTTTATCTAAAGGGTGATATCCCCGGTCTTTATGATTCCCAAAACGACCCTGACTGGGACTCATTCACCATGTTGTGAGGTATAATTTATTGTCTTTATTAGTGTATCATATCTTGCGTTTTCCATATCTTTCATGTGTTCCTAACTGTTTTCTGTCCTGCTCTGATATTTATTTGGCGAAATTCATAATTTTGTTTCATTTTTATGCTACTTTCTATATTCATGACTTCCAGTGCGGTTTATGTTGGGAACTTGATTTTAATTAATATTTTTAGATTTTCTGCGATGTGCTGAATGTTTCCGGATTTGTAATGGAGACAACCAATTTAAAAAACCCAGTGGCGTAATCCACCTACAAAAAATATGGTTCACGCCCATAGGGTGGGTCCTCGTCCCGTGATCTGGATACGGTTAGCTCCAAATACTTACATTAGCTAACCCCCAACGATGTCACCCACGGTTCGCTCGCCCCTCCAGTTAAGCGGAAACTTGACGAGTGGGCATCGCCCACAGAGGGAATTAGTGTCAATCAAACTGAGGGAGAGCAAGAAAAGGGTAGAATAGGGATTTTTCTTTTCCCTCTGAACAACACGTGTAGGTAATCTTGTTTGACCGTTTTTTTAGCTCCTTCAATTGCAAAATGGATTTCTCTTTTATTTCCTCAAAACGCGGAGGGAAATTGTTGATTTTCGAAGATTATGTATTCAGGATATATTACAGAAGTAATGCAAAATCATATTGGATGTGTACAGACCCACAGTGCAAATCGCGAATTATTCTTAATCAAAATGGCATTGAAAATTATCGCGATGTCCACAAGCCAGACACGGCAAAAAAAACAAGAAAGATGTTTTACTCCAAGCTAAAGAACAGAAGCGTAGCGGAGCCAACTTTGCCAATAAACAAAATATACAGGTAAGTCTAATAATATGTATGTTTTATTTTCAATAAAAAATTAAAATTCAAAATGGTGAATAGATAGACATATTACTAATAACGTTCAATTAGAACTATTTATTCAAACTAGAAATGGAATGAAGCTAGACCTATAATAATGTTGTGATCATAAATTTTACAATAAAAATCACATAAAATGTCTTCCGTTAAGTTATACACAATTAGCACAGAATAAATTATGTTTAATTAAAATGATTGTGTATATAGAACCCATGAAACTAGAAACTATTTAATAATTAACACTGTATTCTATTTAACTTAAAAGTTCTTATAAAATGAGTTACATTAAGTTATGTTTAGGGAATAATTATATTAACAACTTTTGTAGCTTTAATATGAAGATAGCAGCCAGTAGTTTCCTTTTAACATTTCTAGTGTTGAAACTTAAAAAGCCAGTGTTTACCGTCTACCAGGCCAAGAATTTAATTTTAAGTCATATTTTATTTAACTCAATTATAGATTTAAAATTTCAGTTTTTGTTAAATTTATTATGTTGACAAAATGTACGTCATTTTGTAGAGATTGATCCAGATGATTAAGTCCTAAATCATTCTGAGAATTAACAAAAATGACATAGAAGCTGAATATTTATTCATTTTTTATCAAGCAAAATATGAGTAGCATGCCCATTCCTTGCAAATAAACTTTTGATGAGATCTTAAGTTTTGATTTAAAAAAAAGGTTTAAATTTGTTTTATGTATGTCTTATTTAGGTAGGTAAAACTACATTTTTTCTATGTTTTCCCTAACTTGTTGTTCTCGCAGCAACAATTACACTGCTTGAAAATTCAGTTAAAATTATTTCCATAAAAACTTTGCAATTTTATCATGATTAGATATGGCTTTAAGATGGTTTTAATAATTTCTTAGAATTATTATGTTAACTAGTTACTGTAAGTAAAGTATTTATTTTAGATTTCCTATAATATTCCTATTATATAGATTTCCTATATATAATAAGAAAGTGCTGCATGTCTGCCAAACAGAAAAACAGCGGAAGGTCCAATGTATAGAGCTCGAGCCGAAACAAGACCACCATTACCCAAGCAATTACAGGACATAATACTCAAAGATGAATGGGTAAAGACTAAAAATGGGAAAGAATTTCTTCTGCTGGATGAAGGACACGACAAAAATAGGATATTAGTATGAGTTCATTTTTTTTCAATTGTAATTCACAAACGCAAACCATTATTTTAAACTCAAATATTTATATTGGTAACATTTTAGCTCCTCTTTCATTGTAAAATTACTTCCATCTATGATTTAAAAGAATTTCCAGAAAAGCATCTCATGTAAAACTTCATTATGCAGAAACTTTTAGAAAACATTAAGCTTTTATTCTTCTAAATATTACGCATTTAATAGCATTACTTTTAGTCACAAATGGAACTGAAATTAATACTTGGGTGGTGTTACAAATTTATCTGATCCAGGGCTGCCGCTGTCAGGAATGGGGCCCAGCTGGTGCCAATTTAAATCCTACCCCCCACCCATGCATAATTTCAAAGCCCGTCATTTAATTACCTCTCACTCACACACTTAAGAACTTCAAAATGAATAATTTACAATTGCATTCATTTGCGGCGTGGCATTGTTTAGTTGCTCATATCTAAACATGAAAATTGCAATGAAAATTTTAAAGTCATAATTTGAAGTTAGCACAGAAATATATTTACAAATACAGTACCTTTATCGAGTCAAAATTGGATAATTTGTCATGTCTGAGGTAAGCGAGGTAACTATGAATTTTCAATAAGGGTAAGTCAGATGGACCAAGGAAAAAATATCTGATTTTGAAATAAAAAGTTCTGTTTGTAAAATTAAAGCAAAACAATGATACCGGAATTCGTAATATAAATTGAAATATCATTAAATTAAACATTCATTACTCACAAATAATTAATATTGTCATTAAAACATTATTACTATTGCAGTAATTACATTTGAACAGTTTCAGACACTTTTGGACAGTTTAAGACAGCTTAAAAAACATTTTTTAAAATTATTTATTCATTTATTTATTATTATTCTTATATTTATTTATTTATTTATTTTTGATGTTTTACTTTTAATACTAGTATTAAAGTTGTTGTAATATTTTTGAAACAGCACATAAAGTTACTCTTTTCTTCCTTACAGGCATTCGGCACAAAAGAAAAGTTGGAAATTTTGTGTAAGAGTAAAAGGATTTTTCTAGATGGCACGTTCAGGATTGCGCCCAAACTTTTTTGCCAACTCTACACCATACATGCCACTTACAAGGGGAAAATATTGCCTCTTGTATATTGCCTTCTTCCAAACAAAACAAAAGAAACATACCAGAACCATACTTGAATTTTAATGCCTTAAAAAGTTAAGTTTCCCAAATCAAAAAACGCCTTAAAAATTTAAAATAAAGTGTTTATACTTAAATTAAGAAAAATATTTAAAATTTCTATCACAAACATATTTAGAATCTGTACTTAAGTAAAATTCAAAGTTTGAAGTATTTCAACTTCACTACAAAATGTAAAAATATTGGAAAAAATCCTATACAAAAAAACACTCAATTCCGAAAAATTGCTGAATTATAATGTAGTAGCATAAGTAATAATAACTGTAGGATGAATTGAGAAGAAAAAAACTCCAAAATGCTTTTTAGAAAAGTCATAAAATCAAAGACTTCTGGAACAAACTAATTGAATTTTCGAGATTATCAAAATTTAAATTTTATTTCTTTTTGTAATTTATTTCAGTTATTCTCCTACATGAATGCAATCTACATCGGCATAAAACAACTTATCCATCGCCCCTTTGGAACAAACTTCAGTAATTCAAGTTAAAATAGTAGAATATCCTGTGCGCTACATAAACCAAGTCCTGCGAAGAATCCCTATTCCAAAATGTTTCCCCTACCAATTTTCCCTAAATTCCCTCCAAACAGCAGGTGTTCAGTTTGCTCTTCCAGCAGCTATTGTCCACTCTTAATCCCCTACCCTTCCTATTCATGGTGACAGGTTAGGGGAGATTAGCCCGAGCGAACCGTGGGTAGAACCAACCCAACCGAACCCATAGCCTTTTTTTTTTATTTTTCTATTTTTGCATGTAATTGTTTCTAGGAATATCAGAAGCGGAGCTCCCAGTTCCTGTAAGCGAGATCCCCTGTACGCTGTGAGTACAATTTTATGTTACATTTCTTTTATGTTTGATATTCCCAAAGTTTGCCAAACTTTTTGGTATTAAACCCAATGGGTTGTTTTTTTTACTGAGGATGTTCTGTGTAAACAAAGAGAAATTTTTACTCACTCTTCCCCGGTTTTTTCCAGTTCGCTATTTATTCTAGAATTGAAAAAGAAAAAAGTATACTTGTTGCATTTTTCTAATTAAACACCTAATGTTTTATGAAAACTAGCTTATGAATTAATACTATTTCAGCGAATTTTAATGAATTCATCCTGAAAATGTGAAAATTAGCATTTTTTTGCAATCATTTTTTAATGTTTTTCAAATTTAAAAATTATTTCAGGAATTAAATTTGTTTAATTTTGATAAAACTATCACTTATAGACATTTGCAAAATGTATTTCCTAAATTCATACGACTCTTACCAGTATACTGACTTAGGTCTAATTAGTGTCCAAAAAATAACAATTTCGTACAGTTTAACTAGTTACTCACTTAAAAAACTTTTTTTTTTTGCTACTTGTTGAATTGCACAATGCCAAAAAACCCATTTCATTGCATTTTCCCGAAGAGTGAGTAAAAAAAACATACGTTTTCTTTTTGTTTACATCGGAACTCAGAAACAAAACCCCAAGGGCTTGGCGCCAAAACATTTGGCGAACTTTGCAAAAACCGCCAAATATCTACGATATCGAAGTCTTCACTTGCGACCCATACTCGTTCTGGGTTTTGAGGATCCCATACCTCCAGGTACGGCCGTATGCTTATTCAATATCAATAAATACGCTCACAAGATTTTTTTCATTTGAGAAATGCTTCTCTTGATGATGTTTCGAGGAGCAGTAGGTTTTCTATTGTGCATCTGCCACGCCTAAATCCACTTTGACATGGTAGTATAAAATGATGTGATTCCAGACTGCATCAGTCTGGCGTTGACCAATCGTTCCATGACTTTACATAGGTAACTAGTGAGAACTATAGGTCTATAGCTCCCAGATTTATCAGATTGCTTATTTGGTTTAAGGATAGGAATTACTATTGCTTGGCACCAGGATTTTAGGAATCTGTGTTCAGAATAGAGTCTATTGAAAAGCTGCAGAATATTTTCCAATGAGAACCTGCTTAGATTTTTTAATATGCTATTGTGATTTTCGTTAGGGCCTGGTAATTTACTTTTTGTAAAGCGACTTCTTGAAATATAAATTATGAATTGTATTGATTTCAAATGTTTGATTTAAAATCTAGAACTCTTCGTTCTTTATGTAATTTGATAGCTAAAAACTTCACGCCGGAGACTTCAGCCAAATGAGTCGCCAGGCAGTCAGCCACGTCTTTATGATTAGATAAAAGTTGACCATTTTTCTCCAGAATGAGAGCACAAGATGTATTGTAGTTACCAGTATTTTTTTTTTTTAATTTTAGCGTACATTGTCTTAAATGGGGTGGACGTCGGGATTGTGCTCACATACGCCTGCCACGAGTCCCGCTGGCTTTTCCGTCGAATCCTCCGAGCTACAGCACGAGCTCGTTTAAGTGCCACAAGATTTTTTGTCGTCGGATATCGACGAAAAGTGTTCCAAGCTTTTTTTTTTTTCCTTCTGAGCTTCCTGGCAAACAGAGTCCCAGCAAGATTTGGGAAATTTGATCCTACCTGTAGTGGTTCTCGGAATAGCAATGTTCGCTGCCGTCAAGATAATGTCGGTTACTCGACTTACCGCTACATCAATATCCTCTACCGAGGTTATTTCTGCCAACTGCGTAAATGCTGCCTAATCAGCTCGATCAATGCGAAGTCGAGCTTGCTGATGCTGCTAATGGCCGCAGCGTCCGGTAGACGTTATCCTGATCGGAAAGTGGCCAGTGGTATAGAGACCACCCTCCACCTAGAAATCCCAATTTTGCAGAAACGAAGGTGAGCATAATAAGAGATCGATGGCATGGTAGGTTTGCGTAGGAAGGTAGAAATAAGTATTTTCACCGTCGTTAAGAACACATAGATCATTGTCTTCAATCAAGTTTTCAATAATTAAACTCTGCTGTTTGAGTCTGAACGCCCCCAAAGAGGATTATGGCCATTAAAATCAACCAAGAGGACAAATGGGGGAGGAAGTTGATCTACAGGTGTTTACAATTCCACGCCTCTCAAATCGTAAGAAGGTGGAATATATACAGAACAGATTGTAAACAGCGAGTGAAGGTGAACGCGCGCAGCTACTGCTTGCAGGGATGTGTTGATATTGAGCTGGCTGGATGCATAATCATTAGCGATTAGCAATGCCACTCCTCCACAACGACGGTCACCTGACTGTTGCATTAGTAATAGAACACTCACGTATTGTGAGTGTAATTGTGCCAAAAGTTGCAAGAAAGAATCGATTATGTAAGACAACAAAAGCCTTTATCGAGGCAAAAATGTTATGTAAATAAAACATTAAAAACATTTGTTAGAATAAAGAATAAACTGGGCCATTGGGTATTTAGACTATTGCACTAACTAAAATAGCAGGAAAAAATATTTAAATATTGCACTATATCATACCCTACATTTGCTACCTAATACTAATCCTGTTTACAACCTTGAGTAAAAACTTTCAAGTAGTGAGCAAAATGACTAGATGAAGTTCAAATCTTATACTACCAATATGGAGAAATTCAACTTAGCATCTTACAACTTGGAGGTAGGCTGAACATTCTGCTATCCTTCCATGCCTTACTCACGTTGATAGAACTTCCGAACTGGTTGTAAACAAGCCTTCACATGGCTCTGATGGCTCACAGATCACATACTTGGACGGAGATCAATTGCCCGATTGTACTGAACGTAACGGCGATTCCCCTTAAGAACAGAAGTTCAAAACGACGTGATCAACGTTCATTGGTCCACGTGTACCAAGTATGATTAATGTAACAACTTCTGGAACCTTGTACAACTTTCCCGCTCGTGAGAGATCGTGAGGGGGAGCCACCAAGTGGCGAAAACATGGAAGTACGTATTCGAACTTTAACTTCGGTGGAGAATGTTTACCGGATGCCTACTGATATAACATGCGGCCGAATGCCGTAAGTAAACACTCAATTCTTATACAAATCTAAGTAGTAAGCAACGAGATAAGAATAATATAGGGTGAATATACTATTAAAAGATAACACTGACAAGCAGTCCTTGCGGTATATGTCAAAACCTTTCAACCTCGGTTTATCAATAGGGGAAAAATGTTTCTTGTAGACAGAATATGGCCGGTTGGTGATATTCGACAAGATCTTTGATGTCCGTGACATTATGCGAGTAACTCTCTCAATTCCAAGAAAGAATGCTCAGGGCCATGAAGAGAAAAGGGAGGAGAGACGGCCAGAAGAAGAAAAAGGAACTCAAGAAGGAGGATGGTCCGTCCACCTTTCATCGTCGGATGGCGAAACATCTTCAAATTCAACATCCTGATCTTCCTCTTGAAGAGGAAATTGTTGGGACTTTGTCAATTTAACTTTTTTGCTAGAAAGTAAAATGTCCTCTTTTTTAATCTATTTTCTTTTGCTTTTGATCAATTGGTTTGTTCAAAATAGACTCGTTTAGTGGTGACGTTACAGGTTGCCAGAGCGAGGAAAGTTTCCAAACACGAGTTGCTATGCTGGTTGCTAAGGCACCTTTAACAAAGGAATCCCGTAGGCGAAACATCTTTGTGCATCGAGCGCTATATAAATTGGATCATGGCAAGAAAATCAGCGATCAAAATGCACGATATTTTTCATTTTTTTTAAAGAAGTCTCCCTCATCAAACGAGGAGAATATGCGATGGAGGCAAATCATATAAAGTCCATTAGTTACGATAATATATCGGGCGTGGTAGCTGGGTATGTTGCAGCTAGTCTGAAAGATAAAACATACGCTGTCGAGGCAAGTAAAGCCAATTTATTTTATTTGTTTACATTTTTAAAAACTATTGAATGTACTAAATGTAGTCATTTTGATCAATTTGTTAAGCGTAAGTCGAAATATTAAATCAATGCATGATAGTTTATGATAAAGAAAGCTCTGGTTAATAATTGTTCTAGTGAGGAAATGTTCTTTTTGTTACTTAAACTGACTACAGTCTATTATGAGTAAAATATTTGGCGTTTTGATTTCTTTTCTAATTTTAGCATGAGCATTTTCCGTGGTAAGAAATTTTTCCCCATAATTAGCTTCATTCAATGCAGCACTAATACTTGTGTATTACATTGTTGATGTTGTATTTATAATGAAAACTCGTTCTCCACTTGTAATTATTTCATCATTTAAATTTGATAACCAAACAGTGTGAAATCCCATTTTGATCATTGCAAGGAGAATTTAATTTTCATTTTGTTTTTATGGAATTACAGAATTGTAATAGAATTGGTTCTAAAAAAATATTTTGTTGAAACTGATGTATTCGTGGTAGTGGTATTTGTTCTAACGGGATTTCACTGTTCATATTGGAATTCAAGTAATGTAATAGAATAGGGTCTAAAAATTTACTTTGTTGAAACACATATATTCGTGGTGCTGGTATTTGTTCTAACGGGATTTCACTGTGTTGCTGTTTCAAATTGATCACTATACTTCTTTTGAAAGACAATTTTTTACTTCTTATCAGAACAATTCTTTTTCTTTTTAAAAATATGAATGTAGTTAAGAGCAACAACCCTACATCACTAATTGGATATTCGCTTCATAAAATTTTATTAAATTTCAGTAATGATTACAGTGATTGTTGGGGTCTTTTCATGGTTCCATGGTCTGAAATTCATTCCGCAGATTAATTTATAAAAGAAAGTATACAAAATGAAAGAGTTAATGCACTCACATCTTCATATTAGCAATGATTGTATTGAACCACTGTTCAACCACAGATTGTATGGAATTGGCAAACGTACAGTTAAGATGAGTCTCTGAATGAGGGAGAAAAATAAAAATCAGATTCATGTTTTTCACTCACATACTCTGCTTAATTTAGAGGCTAACATACATCTGCAAACGTCGACTTCCCTAAACACTAATACATATGTCCATTTCCGCCCATATGCAAAATTTTTAGGGGGGGGCTCAGATATTTTCCCCATGGTTTAGCAGGATATTTTCCCCAAAGAAACCAATTTCAGTACAGATTATAGTTATTAAAATTTGATATTTTTAATAACTTATTCACCGTAGGCTGGAGAAATATTTTTTCATTTTGCAAAGAAAAAAGTACTAAAAGCAAAGAACTTCTAATTTTAAAGGGGTAGGGGTTGAGCCCCCACTTGCCCGCCTGTATGGGCGCCCTTGATTTCCGCCTTTACACCAGATTAACCGGCTGGATTATACCAGCCTTTCCATACAATTCATGATCAGACAGTAGCACTATCGTCATTACTAAATAGGTTTTCAAAGCTTTACAAAATTATTTAATTAATGCAACACATCTGTTTTTTTGGCTGCTTAGAGAATATTACTCTTCAAAAAGTATTCCTTGTTCAGAAACTGAAATTATATTCTCCTTCATAATAATTTTAAATGTGCCAGATATTCTCTCTTTATTTTGCTTAAATGCAAAACTCCTGCCCAGTTCGTGTCCTGGGGGGGGGGGGGGCAGGAATTGTAAATTAGAACTTCCTTGCTTTTCGTACTTTTCTTTGCATAAATGTAAAAGGTTTTTTTTTTTTTTTTTTTGTTTATCTGGTTTACCTTTGGATTCAGTTAATCGGGATATACGAGGTTGTACTGTATTTTAATAAGTTTGTTTTCAAACAACTTAGTTTCAAATCTTTAGAAATTTCAATTTTTTTACCATCCTGCTCGACATTTTGTACTTTTATCTCTATATATCAAGATATGCTTTAATATGAGACTTTAAAGGGTCATGCTTACTTATGTCTAAGTTTTAAATAGAAGAAGAATTCCTTTAGAATTTTTTACACTGTAATTAAAAAAAAAAAAAAGTTTTAGTTCAGAGTTTTCAAACATGCGTTTCATATGCACCAGTATACTTATTGCTTCTTAAAATATCAGTTCATACAATGTAATATAAAAACAAGTGCTGCGCATATTTAGGCTGTTTTTAGTACAGTATTTTTTTTTCTTTTTCGTTGCAGGTTCACATGTCTGATGACATGAAGATTTTGGATGCTGCCTGCACATGTCCAAGGGGAAAAGGCTTGTGTCATCACATGGCAGCATTGCTTATTTATGGCCACCATAACATGTCCTTGACTGACGTCCATTGTGGATGGATGAAGACAGCTGCCAAAGCTGCTCCAATCACCAAAACTGTGGCTGATCTATTTCCTTGGGTTGGCCCATCACCTCTTCAATCAAGTGAAGAGCAGAAGATAGCAGAAGCAAGGGAGGTTAGGGATGAGTTGGCCGTAATAAGGAAATTGTATCTTTCAGCTGGCTGTTAAATGGTTGGTTTACTTATTTTTAATGGCGCAAGAGCCCTTGAGGGCTATACTGCGCCAAACGATTTTTTAGTTTAAAATTTATACATAAATAAAAAATCAGGGTATGATAAAAGTAAAAATGTTTTGGAGAGAAAGGTATAGACAACAGTAGTTTAAAACAAGTGATAAAAAACCTGTAAACATTAAAAATTTATTAAAGGGTTTGAAACAATAGGTTGTCAAAGAACCTTCAGTAACAAGAAAAAAGGATAAAATTACATTTTGACGACACGACCACTAAATTAAAAAGGAGAAGCCAATCTCCCGGAGGAAGGAGTATATATTGGGATGGGGTGGGTCCCCCAGTAACTCTTTCAGAGATGGATTAAAATTATTAAAATATTTAAAACGTATTTGGTTAAAATTTGGGCAGTTGCATAAGATATGCAACACTGTCTGGTTGACTTTACATCTAATACAAATCGGAGCTGGTTCACGGCATAAGAGGTATTTATGGGTGAACCTGGTATGGCCGATGCGAAGACGAGTTAACGAAACTTGTTCTCTCCTGGTAAGTTGTAATGATTTGAAACCTTTAGTCGATGGCTGGATCGAATGTAATTTGTTTTGTGTTTCGAGATTCCAGGTCCGTTGCCAATGCGTGTTAAGACATTCAGATATTGCGTTTTTAATGTCAACTAAAGGGACGCTGTCATCAACTAGGATATTTGCGTCTTTCGCAGCTGAATCAGCGGCTTCATTGCCGGCAATGCCTACGTGACCAGGGATCCAGCAAAAGAGTACATGAAAATTATTTTGTGTAAGACTTTGGTATAAATGATAAGACTGAATGACTATGGGATGGCTGTTATTGTTGCAGTGGGTGATTGCTTCCACTGAACTCTTTGAGTCAGTGTATATCACCCACTTTTTGTGAGCGGAATGGGTTATTGATTGTAGAGATATCAATATGGCTTTTATTTCTGCTGTAAAAACAGAGCAAGATGGGTGTGATTGTTCAGCGGTAACTTGACCATTTATTATTGCAGCAAAGCCGACGTGATCGTTTGCTTTTGATCCGTCAGTGAAAATGTCATGATAATCAGAGTATTTGCATTTTGTATCATAAAATATTTGTTGGTAGGCTGTATTGGAGGTAGTCTCTTTAGAGAATTTAGCGAGGTCATTGATGGTAGATGGAACTGCTTCACACCATGGTTCAATCAGTTTTATTGTATTGAGAGTATTAAAATCTGACAGTTGCAAATCTGAAAGCACCCGGCGCATTCGGATCCCGAATGTTGGGGTTGCAGAAGGACGGTGAAGAAATAAGATAACATTAGATGGATTAAAAATATGAAGGTGTAAAGGGTGATCAGTATAAGGTTTTATTTTGAAATAGAAGTTCAATGAAAGTTTGAGGCGTCTATTGTTTAAAGATTGTTCGTGAGCAAGAATATAAAGACTGTTAATAGGTGAGGTTCGGAAAGCTCCTGTGCAGATGCGCAGTGCCTGATTGTGGATTGGATCTAGAACTTTCAGATAGCTTTTTGCCGTGGAGCCATAAATTTGGCATCCATAATCAAG